>NW_027140961.1:10000-17500 GCF_036365525.1 Heterodontus francisci
GGCGGTGGCGGAACCAGGCCGGCCCGACCGCTGGGGGCCGCCCGGGCGACGTTTGAATCTGTCGGGTCGGACCGCCGAATCCCGCGGGATTTCGGGATCGAATCTGCGGGTGGAATCGGCACCTCGTCCCGCTGTCCGGTTCCCCCCCGTCGACTGCAACGGGTTTCCGAGGCCCGTCGGTCAGGCGCGGTTCGCTCCGCAATCCGCCGGCCGATCGGCACCGGGCGGGGCTCTACGGAAAGAGGGGACCCTCCCGCGTCGAGTGCCGGCGCACCGACCCCGCAGGCTGACCGGGAAGGTGAAGACTCACCCCGCTGAATGCCCGGCCCCGGGAACCCTCCGGCGCCGGGGCCATAACTTCGGGGAGGAAGGTCCGAGCTCCGCGCGGTCGACGGCAGGTGAAAGGGGCCGGTGCGCCGCGGAAGGCGACAGCAGTCCCGTCAGGCTGCACCTCTGCTCGGGCGAACGGCGTCAGGAAAAGGGGAGAGCACTTCCCCACCGATAGCTCCGGAACGCCCGGACCCATTGGCCCGCGGCACCGGTGGCTGCTAGAGGGGCTCCGGCGCCGTCAGCCGGGGTACGTCCCAGGCCGGCCGGACGGCGGGCAGCCGGAGGCAACGGCCTGGAACGGAGCCAGACTTGAGTCGTTCCGTGCCGTGGGCAAAAAGGCAGGGCTGCGGGTCAGCGCAGTTTGGCAAACCTAGCCGCAAGTGCGGGAAGGGCGGAGGAGCACACGGACGCCGCCTTCCCAAACTGAGCCCAAAGTGCCCAGGCATGCCCCCTTGATCTCGCCTAATCAGTGAGCCCAAAATAATTTCAGAGTGTGGAAACCTGATCCAAAAAGGTCGAAAAGAACGGCCAGAGATCAAGTCCGAAAGGGGAAATCAGTAACAAGCAAGCAGAGTAATCATTAACCAAAAAGCGCAAAATTATGTTAAAAGTGTGAAATCATTAACCAAAAAGTCGAAAATAATGTCCAGAGACCAAGTCCGAAAGTACAAATAATTAACCAGTAAGCAGAGTCATCATTAACCAAAAATCGCAAAAGTAAGTAAAAAGTATGAAATCATTAACCAAAAATCGCAAAAGTAAGTAAAAAGTGTGAAATCATTAACCAAAAACTCGAAAATAATGTGCAGAGACTAAGTCCGAAAGGGCAAATGGTTAACCAGTAAGCAGAGTCATCATTAACCAAAAATCGCAAAAGTAAGTAAAAAGTGTGAAATCATTAACCAAAAATCGCAAAAGTAAGTAAAAAGTGTGAAATCATTAACCAAAAACTCGAAAATAATCTCCAGAGACTAAGTCCGAAAGGGCAAATGGTTAACCAGTAAGCAGAGTAATCATTAACCAAAAAGGGCAAAAGTAAGTAAAAAGTATGAAATCATTAACCAAAAAGCACAAAATTAAGTTAAAAGTGTGAAATCATTAACCAAAATGTCGAAAACAATGTCCAGAGACTAAGTCCGAAAGGGCAAATGGTTAACCAGTAAGCAGAGTAATCATTAACCAAAAGGCGCAAAAGTAAGTAAAAAGTATGAAATCATTAACCAAAAAGCGCAAAAATATGTTAAAAGTGTGAAATCATTAACCAAAAAGTCGAAAATAATGTGCAGAGACTAAGTCCGAAAGGGCAAATGGTTAACCAGTAAGCAGAGTAATCATTAACCAAAAGGCGCAAAAGTAAGTAAAAAGTATGAAATCAGTAACCAAAAAGCGCAAAAATATGTTAAAAGTGTGAAATCATTAACCAAAAACTCGAAAATAATGTGCAGAGACTAAGTCCGAAAGGGCAAATAATTAACCAGTAAGCAGAGTAATCATTAACCAAAAATCGCAAAAGTAAGTAAAAAGTGTGAAATCATTAACCAAAAACTCGAAAATAATGTCCAGAGACCAAGTCCGAAAGGGCAAATGGTTAACCAGTAAGCAGAGTAATCATTAACCAAAAAGGGCAAAAGTAAGTAAAAAGTATGAAATCATTAACCAAAAAGCACAAAATTAAGTTAAAAGTGTGAAATCATTAACCAAAAAGTCGAAAATAATCTCCAGAGACTAAGTGCGAAAGGGCAAATGGTTAACCAGTAAGCAGAGTCATCATTAACCAAAAATCGCAAAAGTAAGTAAAAAGTGTGAAATCATTAACCAAAAACCCGAAAATAATGTCCAGAGACTAAGTCCAAAAGGGCAAATGGTTAACCAGTAAGCAGAGTAATCATTAACCAAAAATCGCAAAAGTAAGTAAAAAGTGTGAAATCATTAACCAAAAACTCGAAAATAATCTCCAGAGACTAAGTCCGAAAGGGCAAATGGTTAACCAGTAAGCAGAGTAATCATTAACCAAAAATCGCAAAAGTAAGTAAAAAGTGTGAAATCATTAACCAAAAACTCGAAAATAATCTCCAGAGACTAAGTCCGAAAGGGCAAATGGTTAACCAGTAAGCAGAGTAATCATTAACCAAAAATCGCAAAAGTAAGTAAAAAGTGTGAAATCATTAACCAAAAACTCGAAAATAATGTCCAGAGACTAAGTCCGAAAGGGCAAATGGTTAACCAGTAAGCAGAGTAATCATTAACCAAAAGGCGCAAAAGTAAGTAAAAAGTATGAAATCAGTAACCAAAAAGCGCAAAAATATGTTAAAAGTGTGAAATCATTAACCAAAAACTCGAAAATAATGTGCAGAGACTAAGTCCGAAAGGGCAAATAATTAACCAGTAAGCAGAGTAATCATTAACCAAAAAGCGCAAAAATATGTTAAAAGTGTGAAATCATTAACCAAAAACTCGAAAATAATGTCCAGAGACTAAGTCCGAAAGGGCAAATGGTTAACCAGTAAGCAGAGTAATCAGTAACCAAAAAGGGCAAAAGTAAGTAAAAAGTGTGAAATCATTAACCAAAAACCCAAAAATAATGTCCAGAGACTAAGTCCGAAAGGGCAAATGGTTAACCAGTAAGCAGAGTAATCATTAACCAAAAATCGCAAAAGTAAGTAAAAAGTATGAAATCATTAACCAAAAAGCACAAAATTAAGTTAAAAGTGTGAAATCATTAACCAAAATGTCGAAAACAATGTCCAGAGACTAAGTCCGAAAGGGCAAATAATTAACCAGTAAGCAGAGTAATCATTAACCAAAAATCGCAAAAGTAAGTAAAAAGTGTGAAATCATTAACCAAAAACTCGAAAATAATGTCCAGAGACCAAGTCCGAAAGGGCAAATGGTTAACCAGTAAGCAGAGTAATCATTAACCAAAAAGGGCAAAAGTAAGTAAAAAGTATGAAATCATTAACCAAAAAGCACAAAATTAAGTTAAAAGTGTGAAATCATTAACCAAAAAGTCGAAAATAATCTCCAGAGACTAAGTGCGAAAGGGCAAATGGTTAACCAGTAAGCAGAGTCATCATTAACCAAAAATCGCAAAAGTAAGTAAAAAGTGTGAAATCATTAACCAAAAACCCGAAAATAATGTCCAGAGACTAAGTCCAAAAGGGCAAATGGTTAACCAGTAAGCAGAGTAATCATTAACCAAAAATCGCAAAAGTAAGTAAAAAGTGTGAAATCATTAACCAAAAACTCGAAAATAATCTCCAGAGACTAAGTCCGAAAGGGCAAATGGTTAACCAGTAAGCAGAGTAATCATTAACCAAAAATCGCAAAAGTAAGTAAAAAGTGTGAAATCATTAACCAAAAACCCGAAAATAATGTCCAGAGACTAAGTCCGAAAGGGCAAATGGTTAACCAGTAAGCAGAGTAATCATTAACCAAAAATCGCAAAAGTAAGTAAAAAGTGTGAAATCATTAACCAAAAACTCGAAAATAATGTCCAGAGACTAAGTCCGAAAGGGCAAATGGTTAACCAGTAAGCAGAGTAATCATTAACCAAAAGGCGCAAAAGTAAGTAAAAAGTATGAAATCAGTAACCAAAAAGCGCAAAAATATGTTAAAAGTGTGAAATCATTAACCAAAAACTCGAAAATAATGTGCAGAGACTAAGTCCGAAAGGGCAAATAATTAACCAGTAAGCAGAGTAATCATTAACCAAAAAGCGCAAAAATATGTTAAAAGTGTGAAATCATTAACCAAAAACTCGAAAATAATGTCCAGAGACTAAGTCCGAAAGGGCAAATGGTTAACCAGTAAGCAGAGTAATCAGTAACCAAAAAGGGCAAAAGTAAGTAAAAAGTGTGAAATCATTAACCAAAAACCCAAAAATAATGTCCAGAGACTAAGTCCGAAAGGGCAAATGGTTAACCAGTAAGCAGAGTAATCATTAACCAAAAATCGCAAAAGTAAGTAAAAAGTATGAAATCATTAACCAAAAAGCACAAAATTAAGTTAAAAGTGTGAAATCATTAACCAAAATGTCGAAAACAATGTCCAGAGACTAAGTCCGAAAGGGCAAATAATTAACCAGTAAGCAGAGTAATCATTAACCAAAAATCGCAAAAGTAAGTAAAAAGTGTGAAATCATTAACCAAAAACTCGAAAATAATGTCCAGAGACCAAGTCCGAAAGGGCAAATGGTTAACCAGTAAGCAGAGTAATCATTAACCAAAAAGGGCAAAAGTAAGTAAAAAGTATGAAATCATTAACCAAAAAGCGCAAAAATATGTTAAAAGTGTGAAATCATTAACCAAAAAGTCGAAAATAATGTGCAGAGACTAAGTCCGAAAGGGCAAATGGTTAACCAGTAAGCAGAGTAATCATTAACCAAAAGGCGCAAAAGTAAGTAAAAAGTATGAAATCAGTAACCAAAAAGCGCAAAAATATGTTAAAAGTGTGAAATCATTAACCAAAAACTCGAAAATAATGTGCAGAGACTAAGTCCGAAAGGGCAAATAATTAACCAGTAAGCAGAGTAATCATTAACCAAAAATCGCAAAAGTAAGTAAAAAGTGTGAAATCATTAACCAAAAACTCGAAAATAATGTCCAGAGACCAAGTCCGAAAGGGCAAATGGTTAACCAGTAAGCAGAGTAATCATTAACCAAAAAGGGCAAAAGTAAGTAAAAAGTATGAAATCATTAACCAAAAAGCACAAAATTAAGTTAAAAGTGTGAAATCATTAACCAAAAAGTCGAAAATAATCTCCAGAGACTAAGTGCGAAAGGGCAAATGGTTAACCAGTAAGCAGAGTCATCATTAACCAAAAATCGCAAAAGTAAGTAAAAAGTGTGAAATCATTAACCAAAAACCCGAAAATAATGTCCAGAGACTAAGTCCAAAAGGGCAAATGGTTAACCAGTAAGCAGAGTAATCATTAACCAAAAATCGCAAAAGTAAGTAAAAAGTGTGAAATCATTAACCAAAAACTCGAAAATAATCTCCAGAGACTAAGTCCGAAAGGGCAAATGGTTAACCAGTAAGCAGAGTAATCATTAACCAAAAATCGCAAAAGTAAGTAAAAAGTGTGAAATCATTAACCAAAAACTCGAAAATAATCTCCAGAGACTAAGTCCGAAAGGGCAAATGGTTAACCAGTAAGCAGAGTAATCATTAACCAAAAATCGCAAAAGTAAGTAAAAAGTGTGAAATCATTAACCAAAAACTCGAAAATAATGTCCAGAGACTAAGTCCGAAAGGGCAAATGGTTAACCAGTAAGCAGAGTAATCATTAACCAAAAGGCGCAAAAGTAAGTAAAAAGTATGAAATCAGTAACCAAAAAGCGCAAAAATATGTTAAAAGTGTGAAATCATTAACCAAAAACTCGAAAATAATGTCCAGAGACTAAGTCCGAAAGGGCAAATGGTTAACCAGTAAGCAGAGTAATCAGTAACCAAAAAGGGCAAAAGTAAGTAAAAAGTGTGAAATCATTAACCAAAAACCCAAAAATAATGTCCAGAGACTAAGTCCGAAAGGGCAAATGGTTAACCAGTAAGCAGAGTAATCATTAACCAAAAATCGCAAAAGTAAGTAAAAAGTATGAAATCATTAACCAAAAAGCACAAAATTAAGTTAAAAGTGTGAAATCATTAACCAAAATGTCGAAAACAATGTCCAGAGACTAAGTCCGAAAGGGCAAATGGTTAACCAGTAAGCAGAGTAATCATTAACCAAAAATCGCAAAATTAAGTTAAAAGTGTGAAATCATTAACCAAAATGTCGAAAACAATGTCCAGAGACTAAGTCCGAAAGGGCAAATGGTTAACCAGTAAGCAGAGTAATCATTAACCAAAAATCGCAAAAGTAAGTAAAAAGTGTGAAATCATTAACCAAAAACTCGAAAATAATGTCCAGAGACTAAGTCCGAAAGGGCAAATGGTTAACCAGTAAGCAGAGTAATCATTAACCAAAAGGCGCAAAAGTAAGTAAAAAGTATGAAATCATTAACCAAAAAGCGCAAAAATATGTTAAAAGTGTGAAATCATTAACCAAAAAGTCGAAAATAATGTGCAGAGACTAAGTCCGAAAGGGCAAATGGTTAACCAGTAAGCAGAGTAATCATTAACCAAAAAGCGCAAAAATATGTTAAAAGTGTGAAATCATTAACCAAAAACTCGAAAATAATGTCCAGAGACTAAGTCCGAAAGGGCAAATAATTAACCAGTAAGCAGAGTAATCATTAACCAAAAAGCGCAAAAGTAAGTAAAAAGTGTGAAATCATTAACCAAAAAGTCGAAAATAATGCCCAGAGACTAAGTCCGAAAGGGCAAATGGTTAACCAGAAAATCCGTCGAATAATGTCCAGAGACTAAGTCCGAAAGGGCAAATGGTTAACCAGTGGAAGGGCGATCAAGCGGAAAAATTTGCCCCGGTTACCCGGGATGGAGTTCCAGAGGTCCGGCCAGAGTTGTCAAATTCGTCCCGCTGATCGGACGCTTGTCATTCGGGTGGCTGGGGGTTGGCGGGGTATCTGCACAGTAGTAGGAGGTGGCAAGTCGGGACTTGGACGTTTATTCCAAGAGTCCACCCGAGCCTCCAGGTCTGCAGAGACCGACCCTAGCTGCCGCCCAACCGACTTTTAAGCCTTTTTCGGATGGGGATTTTTTCCCATTTTCGTCCATTTTTCGGGTTTTCTGTCGGGCTTAATAGGCGGCAGCCTGACCCCCGGCCGAGGCGGGGGGCGCACTCTCCCTTGCGTAAGGGTCCGGATTTGCCCCGGAAAGTGCCCCCGACGGCCTCCCGACCCGGGTGCCTGCAGGGCGGGGGGAAAGGGTAGTCCCAGCCGCAGGAAATCATTAACCAAAAGACTTAGCCGTCGGGGCAGAGGCTAAGACCCGGGCTGGTGAAATCATTAACCAAAAGGAATGCACCCTTTTCCGAAAGTGCAGGCCGAAATAAGGCGAGCCTTGGGCCGGGAAGGCCAAAACCCCCAACTCATGGAAGTGTATGGGGTCGGACTCGGCGACTTTCCCGGGCCCCGAGTTGACCTTTCCCCACGGGGGCGGTCAAGTTGCTCCCGCCAAGAGGGCACGTTGCATTTGCTGCCGCTCTAGTCCCCGGGCTAGTTAATCAGTTGCCGTCGGAAGTCCCGATGCCGAAATGAAAAATGGCCGTTG
>NW_027140961.1:30000-37581 GCF_036365525.1 Heterodontus francisci
ATACCGCTTTCCGGCCGATTGCCGCCGGACGTCCGGCCGCATTCCCTCGGTCGGCGCGGTCGGCGGTAGCCGGGGGCGAGGGGCATCGGGCGGTGGCGGAACCAGGCCGGCCCGACCGCTGGGGGCCGCCCGGGCGACGTTTGAATCTGTCGGGTCGGACCGCCGAATCCCGCGGGATTTCGGGATCGAATCTGCGGGTGGAATCGGCACCTCGTCCCGCTGTCCGGTTCCCCCCCGTCGACTGCAACGGGTTTCCGAGGCCCGTCGGTCAGGCGCGGTTCGCTCCGCAATCCGCCGGCCGATCGGCACCGGGCGGGGCTCTACGGAAAGAGGGGACCCTCCCGCGTCGAGTGCCGGCGCACCGACCCCGCAGGCTGACCGGGAAGGTGAAGACTCACCCCGCTGAATGCCCGGCCCCGGGAACCCTCCGGCGCCGGGGCCATAACTTCGGGGAGGAAGGTCCGAGCTCCGCGCGGTCGACGGCAGGTGAAAGGGGCCGGTGCGCCGCGGAAGGCGACAGCAGTCCCGTCAGGCTGCACCTCTGCTCGGGCGAACGGCGTCAGGAAAAGGGGAGAGCACTTCCCCACCGATAGCTCCGGAACGCCCGGACCCATTGGCCCGCGGCACCGGTGGCTGCTAGAGGGGCTCCGGCGCCGTCAGCCGGGGTACGTCCCAGGCCGGCCGGACGGCGGGCAGCCGGAGGCAACGGCCTGGAACGGAGCCAGACTTGAGTCGTTCCGTGCCGTGGGCAAAAAGGCAGGGCTGCGGGTCAGCGCAGTTTGGCAAACCTAGCCGCAAGTGCGGGAAGGGCGGAGGAGCACACGGACGCCGCCTTCCCAAACTGAGCCCAAAGTGCCCAGGCATGCCCCCTTGATCTCGCCTAATCAGTGAGCCCAAAATAATTTCAGAGTGTGGAAACCTGATCCAAAAAGGTCGAAAAGAACGGCCAGAGATCAAGTCCGAAAGGGGAAATCAGTAACAAGCAAGCAGAGTAATCATTAACCAAAAAGCGCAAAATTATGTTAAAAGTGTGAAATCATTAACCAAAAAGTCGAAAATAATGTCCAGAGACCAAGTCCGAAAGTACAAATAATTAACCAGTAAGCAGAGTCATCATTAACCAAAAATCGCAAAAGTAAGTAAAAAGTATGAAATCATTAACCAAAAATCGCAAAAGTAAGTAAAAAGTGTGAAATCATTAACCAAAAACTCGAAAATAATGTGCAGAGACTAAGTCCGAAAGGGCAAATGGTTAACCAGTAAGCAGAGTCATCATTAACCAAAAATCGCAAAAGTAAGTAAAAAGTGTGAAATCATTAACCAAAAATCGCAAAAGTAAGTAAAAAGTGTGAAATCATTAACCAAAAACTCGAAAATAATCTCCAGAGACTAAGTCCGAAAGGGCAAATGGTTAACCAGTAAGCAGAGTAATCATTAACCAAAAAGGGCAAAAGTAAGTAAAAAGTATGAAATCATTAACCAAAAAGCACAAAATTAAGTTAAAAGTGTGAAATCATTAACCAAAATGTCGAAAACAATGTCCAGAGACTAAGTCCGAAAGGGCAAATGGTTAACCAGTAAGCAGAGTAATCATTAACCAAAAGGCGCAAAAGTAAGTAAAAAGTATGAAATCATTAACCAAAAAGCGCAAAAATATGTTAAAAGTGTGAAATCATTAACCAAAAAGTCGAAAATAATGTGCAGAGACTAAGTCCGAAAGGGCAAATGGTTAACCAGTAAGCAGAGTAATCATTAACCAAAAGGCGCAAAAGTAAGTAAAAAGTATGAAATCAGTAACCAAAAAGCGCAAAAATATGTTAAAAGTGTGAAATCATTAACCAAAAACTCGAAAATAATGTGCAGAGACTAAGTCCGAAAGGGCAAATAATTAACCAGTAAGCAGAGTAATCATTAACCAAAAATCGCAAAAGTAAGTAAAAAGTGTGAAATCATTAACCAAAAACTCGAAAATAATGTCCAGAGACCAAGTCCGAAAGGGCAAATGGTTAACCAGTAAGCAGAGTAATCATTAACCAAAAAGGGCAAAAGTAAGTAAAAAGTATGAAATCATTAACCAAAAAGCACAAAATTAAGTTAAAAGTGTGAAATCATTAACCAAAAAGTCGAAAATAATCTCCAGAGACTAAGTGCGAAAGGGCAAATGGTTAACCAGTAAGCAGAGTCATCATTAACCAAAAATCGCAAAAGTAAGTAAAAAGTGTGAAATCATTAACCAAAAACCCGAAAATAATGTCCAGAGACTAAGTCCAAAAGGGCAAATGGTTAACCAGTAAGCAGAGTAATCATTAACCAAAAATCGCAAAAGTAAGTAAAAAGTGTGAAATCATTAACCAAAAACTCGAAAATAATCTCCAGAGACTAAGTCCGAAAGGGCAAATGGTTAACCAGTAAGCAGAGTAATCATTAACCAAAAATCGCAAAAGTAAGTAAAAAGTGTGAAATCATTAACCAAAAACCCGAAAATAATGTCCAGAGACTAAGTCCGAAAGGGCAAATGGTTAACCAGTAAGCAGAGTAATCATTAACCAAAAATCGCAAAAGTAAGTAAAAAGTGTGAAATCATTAACCAAAAACTCGAAAATAATGTCCAGAGACTAAGTCCGAAAGGGCAAATGGTTAACCAGTAAGCAGAGTAATCATTAACCAAAAGGCGCAAAAGTAAGTAAAAAGTATGAAATCAGTAACCAAAAAGCGCAAAAATATGTTAAAAGTGTGAAATCATTAACCAAAAACTCGAAAATAATGTGCAGAGACTAAGTCCGAAAGGGCAAATAATTAACCAGTAAGCAGAGTAATCATTAACCAAAAAGCGCAAAAATATGTTAAAAGTGTGAAATCATTAACCAAAAACTCGAAAATAATGTCCAGAGACTAAGTCCGAAAGGGCAAATGGTTAACCAGTAAGCAGAGTAATCAGTAACCAAAAAGGGCAAAAGTAAGTAAAAAGTGTGAAATCATTAACCAAAAACCCAAAAATAATGTCCAGAGACTAAGTCCGAAAGGGCAAATGGTTAACCAGTAAGCAGAGTAATCATTAACCAAAAATCGCAAAAGTAAGTAAAAAGTATGAAATCATTAACCAAAAAGCACAAAATTAAGTTAAAAGTGTGAAATCATTAACCAAAATGTCGAAAACAATGTCCAGAGACTAAGTCCGAAAGGGCAAATAATTAACCAGTAAGCAGAGTAATCATTAACCAAAAATCGCAAAAGTAAGTAAAAAGTGTGAAATCATTAACCAAAAACTCGAAAATAATGTCCAGAGACCAAGTCCGAAAGGGCAAATGGTTAACCAGTAAGCAGAGTAATCATTAACCAAAAAGGGCAAAAGTAAGTAAAAAGTATGAAATCATTAACCAAAAAGCACAAAATTAAGTTAAAAGTGTGAAATCATTAACCAAAAAGTCGAAAATAATCTCCAGAGACTAAGTGCGAAAGGGCAAATGGTTAACCAGTAAGCAGAGTCATCATTAACCAAAAATCGCAAAAGTAAGTAAAAAGTGTGAAATCATTAACCAAAAACCCGAAAATAATGTCCAGAGACTAAGTCCAAAAGGGCAAATGGTTAACCAGTAAGCAGAGTAATCATTAACCAAAAATCGCAAAAGTAAGTAAAAAGTGTGAAATCATTAACCAAAAACTCGAAAATAATCTCCAGAGACTAAGTCCGAAAGGGCAAATGGTTAACCAGTAAGCAGAGTAATCATTAACCAAAAATCGCAAAAGTAAGTAAAAAGTGTGAAATCATTAACCAAAAACCCGAAAATAATGTCCAGAGACTAAGTCCGAAAGGGCAAATGGTTAACCAGTAAGCAGAGTAATCATTAACCAAAAATCGCAAAAGTAAGTAAAAAGTGTGAAATCATTAACCAAAAACTCGAAAATAATGTCCAGAGACTAAGTCCGAAAGGGCAAATGGTTAACCAGTAAGCAGAGTAATCATTAACCAAAAGGCGCAAAAGTAAGTAAAAAGTATGAAATCAGTAACCAAAAAGCGCAAAAATATGTTAAAAGTGTGAAATCATTAACCAAAAACTCGAAAATAATGTGCAGAGACTAAGTCCGAAAGGGCAAATAATTAACCAGTAAGCAGAGTAATCATTAACCAAAAAGCGCAAAAATATGTTAAAAGTGTGAAATCATTAACCAAAAACTCGAAAATAATGTCCAGAGACTAAGTCCGAAAGGGCAAATGGTTAACCAGTAAGCAGAGTAATCAGTAACCAAAAAAGGGCAAAAGTAAGTAAAAAGTGTGAAAATCATTAACCAAAAACCCAAAAATAATGTCCAGAGACTAAGTCCGAAAGGCAAATGGTTAACCAGTAAGCAGAGTAATCATTAACCAAAAATCGCAAAAGTAAGTAAAAAGTATGAAATCATTAACCCAAAAAGCACAAAATTAAGTTAAAAGTGTGAAATCATTAACCAAAATGTCGAAAACAATGTCCAGAGACTAAGTTCCGAAAGGGCAAATAATTAACCAGTAAGCAGAGTAATCATTAACCAAAAATCGCAAAAGTAAGTAAAAGTGTGAAATCATTAACCAAAACTCGAAAATAATGTCCAGAGACCAAGTCCGAAAAGGGCAAATGGTTAACCAGTAAGCAGAGTAATCATTAACCAAAAAGGGCAAAAGTAAGTAAAAAGTATGAATCATTAACCAAAAAGCACAAAATTAAGTTAAAAGTGTGAAATCATTAACCAAAAGTCGAAAATAATCTCCAGAGACTAAGTGCGAAAGGGCAAATGCGTTAACCAGTAAGCAGAGTCATCATTAACCAAAAATCGCAAAAGTAAGTAAAAAGTGTGAAATCATTAACCAAAAACCCGAAAATAATGTCCAGAGACTAAGTCCAAAAAGGGCAAATGGTTAACCAGTAAGCAGAGTAATCATTACCCAAAAATCGCAAAAGTAAGTAAAAAAGTGTGAAATCATTAACCAAAAACTCGAAAATAATCTCCAGAGACTAAGTCCGAAAGGGCAAATGGTAACCAGTAAGCAGAGTAATCATTAACCAAAAATCGCAAAAGTAAGTAAAAAGTGTGAAATCATTAACCAAAAACCTCGAAAATAATGTCAGAGACTAAGTCCGAAAGGGCAAATGGTTAACCAGTAAGCAGAGTAATCATTAACCAAAATCGCAAAAGTAAGTAAAAAGTGTGAAATCATTAACCAAAAACTCGAAATAATGTCCAGAGACTAAGTCCGAAAGGGCAAATGGTTAACCAGTAAGCAGAGTAATCATTAACCAAAGGCGCAAAAGTAAGTAAAAAGTATGAAATCAGTAACCAAAAAGCGCAAAAATATGTTAAAAGTGTGAAATCATTACCAAAAACTCGAAAATAATGTGCAGAGACTAAGTCCGAAAGGGCAAATAATTAACCAGTAAGCAGAGTAATCATTAACCAAAAAGCGCAAAAATATGTTAAAAGTGTGAAATCATTAACCAAAAAACTCGAAAATAATGTCCAGAGACTAAGTCCGAAAGGGCAAATGGGTTAACCAGTAAGCAGAGTAATCAGTAACCAAAAAGGGCAAAAGTAAGTAAAAAGTGTGAAATCATTAACCAAAACCCAAAAATAATGTCCAGAGACTAAGTCCCGAAAGGGCAAATGGTTAACCAGTAAGCAGAGTAATCATTAACCAAAATCGCAAAAGTAAGTAAAAAGTATGAAATCATTAACCAAAAAGCACAAAATTAAGTTAAAAGTGTGAAATCATTAACCAAAATGTCGAAAACAATGTCCAGAGACTAAGTCCGAAAGGGCAAAATAATTAACCAGTAAGCAGAGTAATCATTAACCAAAAATCGCAAAAGTAAGTAAAAAGTGTGAAATCATTAACCAAAAACTCGAAAATAATGTCCAGAGACCAAGTCCGAAAGGGCAAATGGTTAACCAGTAAGCAGAGTAATCATTAACCAAAAAAAGGGCAAAAGTAAGTAAAAAGTATGAAATCATTAACAAAAAGCACAAAATTAAGTTAAAAGTGTGAAATCATTAACCAAAAAGTCGAAAATAATCTCCAGAGACTACGAAAGGCAAATGTGTTAAACCAGTAAGCAGAGTAATCATTACCAAAAATCGCAAAAGTAAGTAAAAAGTGTGAAATCATTACCCAAAAACTCGAAAATAATGTCCAGAGACTAAGTCCGAAAGGGCAAATGGTTTAACCAGTAAGCAGAGTAATCATTAACCAAAAGGCGCAAAAGTAAGTAAAAAGTATGAAATCATTAACCAAAAAGCGCAAAAACTATGTTAAAAGTGTGAAATCATTAACCAAAAAGTCGAAATAGATGTGCAGAGACTAAGTCCGAAAGGGCAAATGGTTAACCAGTAAGCAGAGCTAATCATTAACCAAAAAGCGCAAAAATATGTTAAAAGTGTGAAATCATTAACCAAAAACTCGAAAATAATGTCCAGAGACTAAGTCCGAAGGGCAAATAATTAACCAGTAAGCAGAGTAATCATTAACCCAAAAAGCGCAAAAGTATAGTCAAAAAGTGTGAAATCATTACCAGAAAAGTCGAAAAATAATGCCCAGAAGGACTAAGTCCGAAAGGGCAAATGGTTAACCAGAAAGAATATCCGTCGAATAATGTCCCAGAGACTAAGTCCGAAAGGGCAAATGGTTAACCAGTGGAAGGGCGATCAATGCGGAAAAATTTGCCCCGGTTCCCGGGATGGAGTTCAGAGGTCTCGGCAGAGTTGTCAAATTCGTCCCGCTGATCGGAGACGCTTGTCATTCGGGAGTCGGCTGGGGTTGGGCGGGGTATCTGCACAGTAGTAGGTAGGTGCAAGTCGGGCCTTGGACGTTTATTCCAAGAGTCCACCCGAGCCTCCAGGTCTGCAGAGACCGACCCTAGCTGCCGCCCAACCGACTTTTAAGCCTTTTTCGGATGGGTATTTTTTCCCATTTTCGTCCATTTTTCGGGTTTTCTGTCGGGCTTAATAGGCGGCAGCCTGACCCCCGGCCGAGGCGGGGGGCGCACTCTCCCTTGCGTAAGGGTCCGGATTTGCCCCGGAAAGTGCCCCCGACGGGCCTCCCGACCCGGGTGCCTGCAGGGCGGGGGGGAAAGGGTAGTCCCAGCCGCAGGAAATCATTAACCAAAAGACTTAGCCGTCGGGGCAGAGGCTAAGACCCGGGCTGGTGAAATCATTAACCAAAGGAATGCACCCTTTTCCGAAAGTGCAGGCCGAAATAAGGCGAGCCTTGGCCGGGAAAGGCCAAAACCCTCCAACTCATGGAAGTGTATGGGGTCGGACTCGGCGACTTTCCAGGGCCCTCGAGTTGACCTTTCCCACGGGGCGGTCAAGTTGCTCCCGCCAAGAGGGCACGTTGCATTTGCTGCCGCTCTAGTCCCCGGGCTAGTTAATCAGTTGCCGTCGGAAGTCCGATGCCGAAATGAAAAATGGCCGTTGCGGCGATTTGGCGCCTCATTTTCGAAGGACTACCGGCAGGCAACCCGCCGAATTGACACTTGCGATTCGGGTGGCTGGGGGTTGGCGGGGTACCCGGAGATTTCGGGAACTCGATTTTCAGAACTTTTGCTGGCAGCA
>NW_027140962.1:0-41488 GCF_036365525.1 Heterodontus francisci
TGACGGGGAGAGGGGACGGGGAGTGGGGACGGGGAGTGGGGACGGGGAGAGGGGACGGGGAGAGGGGACGGGGAGTGGGGACGGAGAGAGGGGACGGAGAGAGGGGACGGAGAGAGGGGACGGTGAGTGGCTACGGTGAGTGGGGTCGGAGAGTGGGGACGGTGAGTGGCTACGGTGAGTGGGGTCGGAGAGTGGGGACGGACGGTGAGTAGCTACGGGGAGTGGGGATGGGGAGTGGGGACGGGGAGTGGGGACGGTGAGAGGGGACGGTGAGAGGGGAATTTGAGAGGGGACGGAGAGTGGGGACGGAGAGTGGGGACGGAGAGTGGGGACGGAGAGTGGGGACGGAGAGTGGGGACGGAGAGTGGGGATGGTGAGTGGTTCCAGTGACTGGGGACGGAGAGTGGGGACGGAGAGTGGGGACGGGGAGTGGGGACGGAGAGTGGGGACGGGGAGTGGGGACGGAGAGTGGGGACGGGGAGTGGGGACGGGGAGTGGGGACGGGGAGCGGGGACGGGGAGCGGGGACGGGGAGCGGGGACGGGGAGCGGGGACGAGGAGCGGGGACAGGGAGTGGGGACGGTGAGCGGGGACGGTGAGCGGGGACGGTGAGCGGGGGACGGTGAGCGGGACGGTGAGCGGGGACGGTGAGCGGGGACGGTGAGCGGGGATGGTGAGCGGGGACGGTGAGCGGGGACGGGGAGCGGGGACAGGGAGCGGGGACGGTGAGCGGGGACGGGGAGCGGGGACGGGGAGTGGTGACGGGGAGCGGCGACGGTGAGTGGCGACGGTGAGTGGCGACGGTGAGTGGGTACGGTGAGTGGGACGGTGAGTGGGGACGGTGAGTGGGGACGGTGAGTGGGGGACGGTGAGTGGGACGGGGAGTGGGGACGGGGAGTGGGGACGGGGAGTGGGGACGGGGAGAGGGGAAGGGGAGTGGGGATGGGGAGAGGGGACGGGGAGAGGGGACGGGGAGAGGGGACGGGGAGTGGGGACGGGAGTGGGGACGGGGAGCGGGGACGGTGAGCGGGGACGGTGAATGGGGACGGGGAGTGGGGACGCGCCGTGGGGATGGTGAGTGGGGACGGTGAGTGGGGACGGTGAGTGGGGACGGTGAGTGGGGACGAGCAGTGGGGACGGGGAGTGGGGACGGGGAGTGGGGACGGGGAGCGGGGACGGGGAGCGGGGACGGGGAGCGGGGACGGGGGAGCGGGGACGGGGAGCGGGGACGGGAGAGGGGACGGGGAGAGGGGACGGGGAGAGGGGACGGTGAGAGGGGACGGTGAGAGGGGACGGTGAGAGGGGACGGAGAGAGGGACGGAGAGGGAGGAGGGGACGGAGAGAGGGACGGAGAGAGGGGACGGAGAGAGGGGACGGAGAGAGGGGACGGTGAGTGGCTACGGTGAGTGGCTACGGTGAGTGGCTACGGTGAGTGGGGTCAGAGAGTGGGGACCGACGGTGAGTAGCTACGGGGAGTGGGGACGGGGAGTGGGGAGTGGGGAGCGGGGATGGGGAGAGGGGACGGGGAGTGGGGACTGTGAGAGGGGACGGGGAGAGGGGACGGGGAGAGGGGACGGGGAGAGGGGACGGGGAGAGGGTACTGTGAGAGGGGACGGGGAGTGGGGACGGGGAGTGGAGACGGGGAGTGGGGACGGGGAGTGGGGACGGGGAGTGGGGACGGGGAGTGGGGACGGGGAGAGGGGACTGGGAGTGGGGACCGGGAGTGGGGACGGGGAGAGGGGACGGGGAGAGGGGACGGGGAGAGGGGACGGGGAGTGGGGACGGGGAGTGGGGACGGGGAGAGGGGACGGGGAGAGTGGACGGGTAGTGGGGACGGGGAGTGGGGACGGGGAGTGGGGACGGTGAGAGGGGACGGAGAGTGGGGACGGAGAGTGGGGACGGAGAGTGGGGACGGGGAGTGGGGACGGGGAGTGGGGACGGTGAGAGGGGACGGGGAGAGGGGACGGGGAGTGCGGACGGGGAGCGGGGACGGGGAGCGAGGACGGGGAGCGGGGACGGGGTGCGTGGACGAGGAGCGGGGACAGGGAGCGGGGAAGGTGAGCGGGGACGGTGAGCGGGGACGGTGAATGTGGACGGGGAGCGGTGACGGGGAGCGGGGACTGGGAGCGGGGACGGGGAGCAGTGACGGGGAGCGGGGACGGTGAGAAGGGACGGTGAGAAGGGACGGTGAGAGGGGGACGGGGAGTGGGGACGGGGAGTGGGGACGGGGAGTGGGGACGGGGAGAGGGGACGGGGAGTGGCGACGGGTAGTGGGAACGGTGAGTGGGGACGGGGCGTGGGGACGGGCGTGGGGACGGGGAGAGGGGACCGGGAGAGGGGACCGGGAGAGGGGACCGGGAGAGGGGACGGGGCGTGGGGACGGGGAGTGGGGACGGGGAGTGGGGACGGTGAGAGGGGACGGTGAGTGGGGACGGGGAGTGGGGACGGGGAGTGGGGACGGGGAGTGGGGACGGGGAGTGGGGACGGTGAGTGGGGACGGGTGAGGGGACGGGGAGAGGTGACGGGGAGAGGGGACGGTGAGAGGAGACGGTGAGAGGGACGATGAGAGGGGACGGTGAGAGGGGACGGAGAGAGGGGATGGAGAGACGGGGACGGTGAGTGGCTACGGTGAGTGGGGTCGGAGAGTGGGGATGGACGGTGAGTAGCTACGGGGAGTGGGGTCGGAGAGTGGGGACGGACGGTGAGTAGCTACGGGGAGTGGGGACGGGGAGTGGGGACGGTGAGAGGGGACCGAGAGTGGGGACCGAGAGTGAGGACGGAGAGTGGGGACGGAGAGTGGGGACGGGGAGCGGGGACGGGGAGCGGGGACGGGGAGCGAGGACCGGGGACGGGGAGCGGGGACGGGGAGCGGGGACGGTGAGAGGGGACGGGGAGAGGGGACGGGTAGCGGGGACGGGGAGCGGGGACGGGAGGCGGGGACGGTGAGTGGGGACGGGGAGTGGGGACCATGAGAGGGGACGGTGAGTGGACGGTGAGTGGGGACGGTGAGTGGGGGACGGTGAGTGGGGACGGTGAGTGGGGACGGACGGTGAGTAGCTACGGGGAGTGGGGACGGGGAGTGGGGACGGTGAGAGGGGACCGAGAGTGGGGACGGAGAGTGGGGACGGGGAGTGGGGACGGGGAGTGGGGACGGGGAGTGGGGACGGGGAGTGGGGACGGGGAGTGGGGACGGGGAGTGGGGACGGTGAGAGGGGACGGTGAGAGGGGACGGGGAGAGGGGACGGGTGAGGGGACGGGGAGCGGGGACGGGGAGCGGGGACGGTGAGCGGGGGACGGTGAGCGGGGACGGTGAGCGGGGACGGTGAGCGGGGACGGTGAGCGGGTGACGGGGAGCGGTGACGGGGAGCGGGACGGGGAGCGGGGACGGGGAGCGGGGACGGGGAGAGGTGACGGGGAGAGGGGACGGGGAGAGGGGACGGGAGAGGGGACGGGGAGTGGGGAAGGGGAGAGGGGACGGGGAGTGGGACGGGGAGAGGGGACGGGGAGAGGGGACGGGGAGTGGGGACGGAGAGAGGGGACGGAGAGAGGGGACAGAGAGAGGGGACGGAGAGAGGGGACGGTGAGTGGCTACGGTGAGTGGGGTCGGAGAGTGGGGACGGTGAGTGGCTGCGGTGAGTGGGGTCGGAGAGTGGGGACGTACGGTGAGTAGCTACGGGGAGTGGGGACGGGGAGTGGGGACGGGGAGTGGGGACGGTGAGTGGGGACGGAGAGTGGGACGGAGAGTGGGACGGAGAGTGGGGACGGAGAGTGGGGACGGTGAGTGGTTCCAGTGACTGGGGACAGAGAGTGGGACGGGAGTGGGGACGGGGAGTGGGACGGGGAGTGGGGACGGGGAGTGGGGACGGGGAGCGGGACAGTGAGAGGGGACGGGGAGAGGTGACGGGCAGTGCGGACGGGGAGCGGGGACGGGGAGCGGGGACGAGGAGCGGGGACGGGGAGCTGGGGACGGGGAGCGGGGGACGGGGAGCGGGGACGGGGAGCGGGGACAGGGAGCGGGGACAGGGAGCGGGGACAGGGAGCGGGACGGTGAGCGGGACGGTGAGCGGGGACGGTGAGCGGGGACGGGAGCAGTGACGAGGAGCGGGGACGGGGAGCGGGACGGTGAGTGGCGACTGTGAGTGGGTACGGTTAGTGGGACGGTGAGTGGGGACGGTGAGTGGGGACGGTGAGTGGGGACGAGCAGTGGGACGGGGAGTGGGGACGGGAGTGGGGACGGGAGTGGGGAGTGGGGAGTGGGGACGGTGAGCGGGGACGGTGAGCGGGACGGGGAGCGGGGACGGGGAGCGGGGACGGGGAGCGGGGACGAGGAGCGGGTAAGGGAGCGGGGAGTGGGGAGTGGGGAAGGAAAGTGGGATGGGAGCGGGGACGGTGTGAGGGGACGGGGAGAGGGGATGGGGAGAGGGGACGGGGAGCGGGGTCGGGAGCGTGGACGGGGAGTGGGGACGGGGAGCAGGGACGGTGAGCGGGGACGGTGAGCGGGGACGGTGAGTGGGAAAGGTGAGCGGGGACGGGGAGTGGGGACCATGAGAGGTGACGGAGTGTGGGGACGGTGAGTGGGGAAGGTGAGTGGGGACGGTGAGTGGGGACGGTGAGTGGGGACGAGCAGTGGGACGAGCAGTGGGGACGAGCAGTGGGGACGAGCAGTGGGGACCGGGAGTGGCTACATTGAGTGGGGACGGGGAGTGGGGACGGGGAGTGGGGACGGGGAGTGGGGACGGGGAGTGGGGACGGGGAGTTGGGGAGTGGGGACGGTAAGTGGGGACCGTGAGTTGGGAACGGGAGCGGGTCGGGGAGCGTGGACGGGGTAGTGGGGACGGGGAGCAGGGACGGTGAGCGGGGACGGTGAGCGGGGACGGTGAGTGGGAAAGGTGAGCGGGGACGGGGAGTGGGGACCATGAGAGGTGACGGAGTGTGGGGACGGTGAGTGGGGACAGTGAGTGGGGACGGTGAGTGGGGACGGTGAGTGGGGACGAGCAGTGGGGACGAGCAGTGGGGACCGGGAGTGGCAACATTGAGTGGGGACGGGGAGTGGGGACGGGGAGTGGGGACGGGGAGTGGGGACGGGGAGTGGGGACGGGGAGTGGGGACGGGGAGTGGGGAGTGGGGAGTGGGGAGTGGGGACGGTAAGTGGGGACCGTGAGTGGGAACGGGGAGCGGGGACGGGGTGCGGGGACGGGGTGCGGGGACGGGGAGTGGGGAGTGGGGAGTGGGGAGTGGGGAGTGGGGACGGTGAGTGGGGACGGTGAGCGGGGACGGTGAGCGGGGACGGTGAGTGGGGACGAGCAGTGGGGACGAGCAGTGGGGACCGGGAGTGGCTACATTGAGTGGGGACGGGGAGTGGGGATGGGGAGTGGGGACGGGGAGTGGGGACGGGGAGTGGGGACAGGGAGTGGGGACGGGGAGTGGGGAGTGGGGACGGTAAGTGGGGACCGTGAGTGGGAACGGGGAGCGGGGACGGGGTGCGGGGACGGGGAGCGGGGACGGGGAGTGGGGACGGTGAGTGGGGACGGTGAGCGGGGACGGGGAGCGGGGACGGTGAGTGGGGACGAGCAGTGGGGACGAGCAGTGGGGACCGGGAGTGGCTACATTGAGTGGGGACGGGGAGTGGGGATGGGGAGTGGGGACGGGGAGTGGGGACGGGGAGTGGGGACAGGGAGTGGGGACGGGGAGTGGGGAGTGGGGACGGTAAGTGGGGACCGTGAGTCGGAACGGGGAGCGGGGACGGGGTGCGGGGACGGGGAGCGGGGACGGGGAGTGGGGACGGTGAGTGGGGACGGTGAGCGGGGACGGGGAGCGGGGACGGGGAGCGGGGACGGTGAGAGGGGACGGGGAGTGGGGACGGTGAGAGGGGACGGTGAGAGGGGACGGGGAGAGGGGACGGGGAGAGGGACGGTGAGAGGGGACGGTGAGAGGGGACGGGGATTGGGGACGGGGATTGGGGACGGGGAGTGGGGACGGGGAGAGGGGACGGGTAGTGGGGACGGTGAGTGGGGACGGGGAGTGGGGACGGTGAGAGGGGACGGGTAGTGGGGACGGTGAGAGGGGACGGGTAGTGGGGACGGTGAGTGGGGACGGTGAGTGGGGACGGGGAGAGGGGACGGGGAGAGGGGACGGGGAGAGGGGACGGGGAGTGGGGACGGTGAGAGGAGACGGAGAGAGGGGACGGTGAGTGGCTATGGTGAGTGGGGTCGGAGAGTGGGGACGGACGGTGAGTAGCTACGGGGAGTGGGGACGGGGAGTGGGGACGGTGAGAGGGGACCGAGAGTGGGGACCGAGAGAGGGGACCGAGAGTGGGGACGGTGACTGGGGACGGTGACTGGGGACGGTGACTGGGGACGGAGAGTGGGGTCGGAGAGTGGGGTCGGTGAGTGGTTCCAGTGAGTGGGGACGGAGAGTGGGGACAGGGCGAGGGGACGGGGAGCGGGGACGGGGAGCGGGGACGGTGAGCGGGGACGGTGAGCGGGGACGGTGAGCGGGGACGGTGAGCGTTGACAGGGAGCGGTGACAGGGAGCGGTGACGGGGAGAGGGGACGGGGAGCGGGGACGGTGAGAGGGGACGGTGAGAGGGGACGGTGAGAGGGGACGGTGAGAGGGGACGGGGAGAGGGGACGGGGAGTGGGGACGGGGAGTGGGGACGGGGAGAGGGGACGGGGAGAGGGGACGGGGAGTGGGGACGGAGAGAGGGGACGGAGAGAGGGGACGGAGAGAGGGGACGGAGAGAGGGGACGGAGAGAGGGGACGGTGAGTGGCTACGGTGAGTGGGGTCGGAGAGTGGGGACGGTGAGTGGCTACGGTGAGTGGGGTCGGAGAGTGGGGACGGACGGTGAGTAGCTACGGGGAGTGGGGATGGGGAGTGGGGACGGGGAGTGGGGACGGTGAGAGGGGACGGAGAGTGGGGACGGAGAGTGGGGACGGAGAGTGGGGACGGAGAGTGGGGACGGAGAGTGGGGACGGAGAGTGGGGATGGTGAGTGGTTCCAGTGACTGGGGACGGAGAGTGGGGACGGAGAGTGGGGACGGGGAGTGGGGACGGAGAGTGGGGACGGGGAGTGGGGACGGAGAGTGGGGACGGGGAGTGGGGACGGGGAGTGGGGACGGGGAGCGGGGACGGGGAGCGGGGACGGGGAGCGGGGACGGGGAGCGGGGACGAGGAGCGGGGACAGGGAGCGGGGACAGGGAGCGGGGACGGTGAGCGGGGACGGTGAGCGGGGACGGTGAGCGGGGACGGTGAGCGGGGACGGTGAGCGGGGACGGTGAGCGGGGACGGTGAGCGGGGACGGTGAGCGGGGACGGTGAGCGGGGACGGTGAGCGGGGACGGTGAGCGGGGACGGTGAGCGGGGACGGTGAGCGGGGACGGGGAGCGGGGACGGGGAGCGGGGACGGGGAGCGGGGACGGTGAGCGGGGACGGGGAGCGGGGACGGGGAGCGGTGACGGGGAGCGGTGACGGGGAGCGGCGACGGTGAGCGGCGACGGTGAGTGGCGACGGTGAGTGGGTACGGTGAGTGGGGACGGTGAGTGGGGACGGTGAGTGGGGACGGTGAGTGGGGACGGGGAGTGGGGACGGGGAGTGGGGACGGGGAGTGGGGACGGGGAGTGGGGACGGGGAGTGGGGACGGGGAGAGGGGAAGGGGAGTGGGGATGGGGAGAGGGGACGGGGAGAGGGGACGGGGAGTGGGGACGGGGAGTGGGGACGGGGAGCGGGGACGGTGAGCGGGGACGGTGAATGGGGACGGGGAGTGGGGACGCGCCGTGGGGATGGTGAGTGGGGACGGTGAGTGGGGACGGTGAGTGGGGACGGGGAGTGGGGACGGGGAGCGGGGACGGGGAGCGGGGACGGGGAGCGGGGACGGGGAGCGGGGACGGGGAGCGGGGACGGGGAGAGGGGACGGGGAGAGGGGACGGGGAGAGGGGACGGTGAGAGGGGACGGTGAGAGGGGACGGAGAGAGGGGACGGAGAGAGGGGACGGAGAGAGGGGACGGAGAGAGGGGACGGTGAGTGGCTACGGTGAGTGGCTACGGTGAGTGGCTACGGTGAGTGGGGTCAGAGAGTGGGGACCGACGGTGAGTAGCTACGGGGAGTGGGGACGGGGAGTGGGGAGTGGGGAGCGGGGATGGGGAGAGGGGACGGGGAGTGGGGACTGTGAGAGGGGACGGGGAGAGGGGACGGGGAGAGGGGACGGGGAGAGGGGAAGGGGAGAGGGTACTGTGAGAGGGGACGGGGAGTGGGGACGGGGAGTGGAGACGGGGAGTGGGGACGGGGAGTGGGGACGGGGAGTGGGGACGGGGAGTGGGGACGGGGAGAGGGGACCGGAAGTGGGGACCGGAAGTGGGGACCGGGAGTGGGGACGGGGAGAGGGGACGGGGAGAGGGGACGGGGAGAGGGGACGGGGAGTGGGGACGGGGAGTGGGGACGGGGAGAGCGGACGGGGAGAGTGGACGGGTAGTGGGGACGGTGAGTGGGGACGGGGCGTGGGGACGGGGCGTGGGGACGGGGAGAGGGGACCGGGAGAGGGGACGGGGCGTGGGGACGGGGAGAGGGGACCGGGAGAGGGGACGGGGCATGGGGACGGGGAGTGGGGACGGGGAGTGGGGACGGGGAGTGGGGACGGGGAGTGGGGACGGTGAGAGGGGACGGGGAGTGGTGACGGGGAGAGGGGACAGTGAGTGGGGACGGGGAGTGGGGACGGGGAGTGGGAACGATGAGTGGGGACGGGGAGAGGGGACGGTGAGAGGAGACGGTGAGAGGGGACGGTGAGAGGGGAAGGTGAGAGGGGACGGTGAGAGGGGACGGAGAGAGGGGATGGAGAGAGGGGATGGTGAGTGGCTACGGTGAGTGGGGTCGGAGAGTGGGGACGGACGGTGAGTAGCTACGGGGAGTGGGGACGGGGAGTGGGGACGGGGAGTGGGGACGGTGAGAGGGGACTGAGAGTGGGGACCGAGAGTGGGGACCGAGAGTGGGGACGGAGAGTGGGGACGGAGAGCGGGGACGGGGAGCGGGGACGGGGAGCGGGGACCATGAGAGGGGACGGAGTGTGGGGACGGTGAGTGGAGACGGTGAGTGGGGACGGACGGTGAGTAGCTACGGGGAGTGGGGACGGGGAGTGGGGACGGGGAGAGGGGACGGGGAGAGGGGACGGAGAGTGGGGATGGGGAGAGGGGACGGGGAGAGGGGACGGGGAGTGGGGACGGGGAGTGGGGACGGGGAGTGGGGACGGGGAGTGGGGACGGGGAGTGGGGAGTGGGTAGTGGGGACGGTAAGTGGGGACCGTGAGTGGGAACGGGGAGCGGGGACGGGGTGCGGGGACGGGGTGCGGGGACGGGGTGCGGGGACGGGGTGCGGGGAGTGGGGAGTGGGGACGGTGAGTGGGGACGGTGAGTGGGGACGGTGAGCGGGGACGGTGAGCGGGGACGGTGAGTGGGGACGAGCAGTGGGGACGAGCAGTGGGGACCGGGAGTGGCTACATTGAGTGGGGACGGGGAGTGGGGACGGGGAGTGGGGACGGGGAGTGGGGACGGGGAGTGGGGACGGGGAGTGGGGACAGGGAGTGGGGACGGGGAGTGGGGAGTGGGGACGGTAAGTGGGGACCGTGAGTGGGAACGGGGAGCGGGGACGGGGAGCGGGGACGGGGAGCGGGGACGGTGAGAGGGGACGGGGAGCGGGGACGGTGAGAGGGGACGGGGAGTGGGGACGGTGAGAGGGGACGGTGAGAGGGGACGGTGAGAGGGGACGGGGAGAGGGGACGGGGAGAGGGACGGTGAGAGGGGACGGTGAGAGGGGACGGGGATTGGGGACGGGGAGTGGGGACGGGGAGAGGGGATGGGTAGTGGGGACGGTGAGTGGGGACGGGGAGTGGGGACGGGGAGTGGGGACGGTGAGAGGGGACGGGTAGTGGAGACGGTGAGAGGGGACGGGTAGTGGGGACGGTGAGTGGGGACGGTGAGTGGCTATGGTGAGTGGGGTCGGAGAGTGGGGACGGACGGTGAGTAGCTACGGGGAGTGGGGACGGGGAGTGGGGACGGTGAGAGGGGACCGAGAGTGGGGACCGAGAGTGGGGACCGAGAGTGGGGACGGTGACTGGGGACGGTGACTGGGGACGGAGAGTGGGGACGGGGAGTGGGGACGGGGAGCGGCGACCGGGAGCGGGGACGGGGAGCGGGGACGGTGAGAGGGGACGGGGAGAGGGGACGGGGAGCGGGGACGGTGAGCGGGGATGGTGAGCGGGGACGGTGAGCGGGGACGGTGAGCGGGGACGGTGAATGGTGACGGGGAGTGGGTACGGGGAGCGGGGACCATGAGAGGGGACAGAGTGTGGGGACGGAGTGTGGGGACGGAGTGTGGGGACGCTGAGTGGCGACGGTGAGTGGCGACGGTGAGTGGGGATGGTGAGTGGGGACGGACGGTGAGTAGCTACGGGGAGTGGGGACGGGGAGTGGGGACGGGGAGTGGGGACGGTGAGAGGGGACCGAGAGTGGGGTCGGAGAGTGGGGTCGGTGAGTGGTTCCAGTGAGTGGTTCCAGTGAGTGGGGACGGAGAGTGGGGACGGGGCGAGGGGACGGGGAGCGGGGACTGGGAGCGGGGACGGTGAGCGGGGACGGTGAGCGGGGACGGTGAGCGGGGACGGGGAGCGGGGACGGGGAGCGGTGACGGGGAGCGGTGACGGGGAGCGGTGACGGGGAGCGGGGACGGGGAGCGGGGACGGTGAGAGGGGACGGTGAGAGGGGACGGTGAGAGGGGACGGTGAGAGGGGACGGGGAGTGGGGACGGGGAGAGGGGACGGGGAGAGGGGACGGGGAGAGGGGACGGGGAGAGGGGACGGGGAGTGGGGACGGAGAGAGGGGACGGAGAGAGGGGACGGAGAGAGGGGACGGAGAGAGGGGACGGAGAGAGGGGACGGAGAGAGGGGACGGTGAGTGGCTACGGTGAGTGGGGTCGGAGAGTGGGGACGGTGAGTGGCTACGGTGAGTGGGGTCGGAGAGTGGGGACGGACGGTGAGTAGCTACGGGGAGTGGGGATGGGGAGTGGGGACGGGGAGTGGGGACGGTGAGAGGGGACCGAGAGTGGGGACGGAGAGTGGGGACGGAGAGTGGGGACGGAGAGTGGGGACGGTGAGTGGTTCCAGTGACTGGGGACGGAGAGTGGGGACGGAGAGTGGGGACGGAGAGTGGGGACGGGGAGTGGGGACGGGGAGTGGGGACGGGGAGTGGGGACGGGGAGTGGGGACGGGGAGCGGGGACAGTGAGAGGGGACGGGGAGAGGTGACGGGGAGAGGTGACGGGCAGTGCGGACGGGGAGCGGGGACGGGGTGCGGGGACGAGGAGCGGGGACGGGGAGCGGGGACGGGGAGCGGGGACGGTGAGCGGGGACGGTGAGCTGGGACGGTGAGCGGGGACGGTGAGCGGGGACGGTGAGCGGGGACGGTGAGCGGGGACGGTGAGCGGGGACGGGGAGTGGTGACGGGGAGTGGGGACGGGCAGTGGCGACGGTGAGTGGCGACGGTGAGTGGGTACGGTGAGTGGGGACGGTGAGTGGGGACGGTGAGTGGGGACGGTGAGTGGGGACGGGCAGTGGGGACGGGGAGTGGGGACGGGGAGTGGGGACGGGGAGTGGGGAGTGGGGAGTGGGGAGTGGGGAGGGTAAGTGGGGACGGTGAGCGGGGACGGTGAGCGGGGACGGGGAGCGGGGACGGGGAGCGAGGACGGGGAGCGGGGACGAGGAGCGGGTAAGGGGAGCGGGGAGTGGTGAGTGGGGAAGGAAAGTGGGGACGGGGAGCGGGGACGGGGAGCGGGGACCGGGAGCAGGGACGGGGAGCGGGGACGGTGTGAGGGGACGGGGAGAGGGGATGGGGAGAGGGGACGGGGAGCGGGGTCGGGGAGCGTGGACGGGGAGTGGGGACGGGGAGAGGGGACGGTGAGCGGGGACGGTGAGCGGGGACGGTGAGCGGGAAAGGTTAGCGGGGACGGGGAGTGGGGACCATGAGAGGTGACGGAGTGTGGGGACGGTGAGTGGGGACGGTGAGTGGGGACGGTGTGTGGGGACGGTGAGTGGGGACGGTGAGTGGGGACGAGCAGTGGGGACGAGCAGTGGGGACGAGCAGTGGGGACCGGGAGTGGCTACATTGAGTGGGGACGGGGAGTGGGGACGGGGAGTGGGGACGGGGAGTGGGGACGGGGAGTGGGGAGTGGGGAGTGGGGACAGTAAGTGGGGACCGTGAGTGGGAACGGGGAGCGGGGACGGTGTGCGGGGACGGGAAGCGGGGAGCGGGGAGTGGGGACGGTGAGTGGGGACGGTGAGTGGGGACGGTGAGTGGGGACGGTGAGTGGGGACGAGCAGTGGGGACGAGCAGTGGGGACGAGCAGTGGGGACCGGGAGTGGCTACATTGAGTGGGGACGGGGAGTGGGGACGGGGAGTGGGGAGTGGGGACGGTAAGTGGGGACCGTGAGTGGAAACGGGGTGCGGGGACGGGGAGCGGGGACGGGGAGCGGGGAGTGGGGAGTGGGGAGTGGGGACGGTAAGTGGGGACGGTGAGTGGGGACGGTGAGAGGGGACGGGGAGCGGGGACGGGGAGAGGGGACGGGGAGAGGGGACGGTGAGAGGGGACGGTGAGAGGGGACGGGGAGTGGGGACGGGGAGAGGGGACGGGGAGTGGGGACGGGGAGTGGGGACGGTGAGAGGGGACGGTGAGAGGGGACGGTGAGAGGGGACGGGTAGTGGGGACGGTGAGTGGGGACGGGGAGAGGGGACGGGGAGAGGGGACGGGGAGTGGGGACGGTGAGAGGAGACGGAGAGAGGGGACGGTGAGTGGCTACGGTGAGTGGGGTCGGAGAGTGGGGATGGACGGTGAGTAGCTACGGGGAGTGGGGACGGGGAGTGGGGACGGGGAGTGGGGACGGTGAGAGGGGACCGAGAGTGGGGACCGAGAGTGGGGACCGAGAGTGGGGACCGAGAGTGGGGACGGTGACTGGGGACGGGGAGTGGGGACGGGGAGCGGGGACGGGGAGCGGCGACCGGGAGCGGGGACGGGGAGTGGGGACGGTGAGAGGGGACGGTGAGAGGGGATGGGGAGCGGGGACGGTGAGCGGGGACGGTGAGTGGGGACGGTGAGCGGGGACGGTGAATGGTGACGGGGAGTGGGGACGGGGAGCGGGGACCATGAGAGGGGACGGAGTGTGGGGACGGTGAGTGGCGACGGTGAGTGGGGACGGTGAGTGGGGACGGTGAGTGGGGACGGACGGTGAGTAGCTACGGGGAGTGGGGACGGGGAGTGGGGATGGGGAGTGGAGACGGGGAGTGGGGACGGTGAGAGGGGACCGAGAGTGGGGTCGGAGAGTGGGGTCCAGTGAGTGGTTCCAGTGAGTGGGGACGGGGAGTGGGGACGGGGAGTGGGGACGGGGAGTGGGGACGGGGAGTGGGGACGGGGAGTGGGGACGGGGAGTGGGGAGCGGGGACGGGTAGCGGGGACGGGTAGCGGGGACGGGGAGAGGGGACGGGGAGAGTGGACGGGGAGAGTGGACGGGGAGTGGGGACGGGGAGTGGGGACGGGGAGTGGGGACGGGGAGTGGGGACGGGGAGTGGGGACTGTGAGAGGGGACGGGGAGAGGGGACGGGAGAGTGGACGGGGAGTGGGGACGGGGTGTGGGGACGGGGAGTGGGGACGGGGAGTGGGGACGGGGAGTGGGGACGGGGAGTGGGGAGCGGGGACGGGTAGCGGGTACGGGTAGCGGTGACGGGGAGAGGGGACGGGGAGAGTGGACGGGGAGAGTGGACGGGGAGTGGGGACGGGGAGTGGGGACGGGGAGTGGAGACGGGGAGTGGGGACTGTGAGAGGGGACGGGGAGAGGGGACGGGAGAGTGGACGGGGAGAGTGGACGGGGAGTGGGGACGGGGAGTGGGGACGGGGAGTGGGGACGGGGAGTTGGGACGGGGAATGGGGACGGGGAGTGGGGACGGGGAGTGGGGACGGGGAGAGGGGACGGAGAGAGGGGACGGAGAGTAGGGACGGGGAGTGGGGACGGGGAGTGGGGACGGGGAGTGGGGACGGGGAGTGGGGACGGGGAGTGGGGACGGGGGACGGGGACGGGGAACGGGGAGCGGGGACTGGGAGCGGGGACGTGGAGCGGGGACGGGGAGCGGGGACGGTGAGAGGGGACGGGGAGAGGGGACGGGGAGAGGGGACGTGGAGAGGGGACGGGGAGAGGGGACGGTGAGAAGGGACGGTGAGAGGGGACGGGGAGTGGGGACGGTGAGAGGGGACCGAGAGTGGGAACGGTGAGTGGGGACGGAGAGTGGTGACGGGGAGTGGGGACGGGGAGTGGGGACGGGGAGTGGGGACGGGGAGAGGGGACTGAGAGAGGGGACGGTGAGAGGGGACGGAGAGAGGGGACGGAGAGAGAGGACGGTGAGTGGGGTCGGAGAGTGGGGATGGACGGTGAGTAGCTACGGGGTGTGGGGACGGGGAGTGGGGACGGGGAGTGGGGACGGTGAGAGGGGACCGAGAGTGGGGACGGAGAGTGGGGACGGAGAGTGGGGACGGAGAGTGGGAACGGTGACTGGGTATGGAGAGTGGGGACGGGGAGCGGGGACCGGGAGAGGGGACGGGGAGCGGGGACGGGGAGCGGGGACGGGGAGTGGGGACTGTGAGAGGGGACGGGAGAGTGGACGGGGAGAGTGGACGGGGAGTGGGGACGGGGAGTGGGGACGGGGTGTGGGGACGGGGAGTGCGGACGGGGAGTGGGGACGGGGAGTGGTGACGGGGAGTGGTGACGGGGAGTGTTGACGGGGAGTGGGGACGGGGAGTGGGGACGGAGAGAGGGGACGGAGAGAGGGGACGGTGAGTGGGGTCGGAGAGTGGGGACGGACGGTGAGTAGCTACGGGGAGTGGGGACGGGGAGTGGGGACGGGGAGTGGGGACGGTGCGAGGGGACCGAGAGTGGGGACGGAGAGTGGGGACGGAGAGTGGGAACGGTGACTGGGTACGGAGAGTGGGGACGGGGAGCGGGGACCGGGAGAGGGGACGGGGAGCGGGGACCGGGAGCGAGGACGGGGAGCGGGGACGGGGAACGGGGACGGGGAGCGGGGACGGGGAGCGGGGATGGGGAGCGGGGACGGGGAGTGGGGACGGGGAGTGGGGACCATGAGAGGGGACGGAGTGTGGGGACGGTGAGTGGGGACGGTGAGTGGGGACGAGCAGTGGGGACGAGCAGTGGGGACCGGGAGTGGCTACATTGAGTGGGGACGGGGAGTGGGGACGGGGAGTGGGGACGGGGAGTGGGGAGTGGGGACGGGGGACGGGGACGGGGGACGGGGACGGGGAACGGGGAGCGGGGACGGGGAGCGGGGACTGGGAGCGGGGACGGGGAGAGGGGACGGGGAGAGGGGACGGGGAGAGGGGACGGGGAGAGGGGACGGGGAGAAGGGACGGTGAGAAGGGACGGTGAGAAGGGACGGGGAGAGGGGACGGGGAGAGTGGACGGGGAGAGGGGACGGGGTGTGGGGACGGGGTGTGGGGACGGGGAGTGGGGACGGGAAGTGGGGACGGGGAGTGGGGACGGGGAGAGGGGACGGGGAGAGGGGACGGGGAGTGGGGACGGGGAGTGGGGACGGGGAGTGGGGACGGGGAGAGGGGACGGGGAGTGGGGACGGGGAGTGGGGACGGGGAGTGGGGACGGGGAGAGGGGACGGGGAGAGGGGAAGGGGAGAGGGGACGGAGAGAGGGGACGGTGAGAGGGGACGGAGAGTGGGGACGGAGAGAGGGGACGGTGAGTGGGGTCGGAGAGTGGGGACGGACGGTGAGTAGCTACGGGGAGTGTGGACGGGGAGTGGGGACGGGGAGTGGGGACGGTGAGAGGGGACCGAGAGAGGGAACGGTGAGTGGGGACGGAGAGTGGGGACGGAGAGTGGGGACGGAGAGTGGGGACGGAGAGCGGGGACGGGGAGCGGGGACCGGGAGCGGGGACCGGGAGCTTGGACGGGGAGAGGGGACGGGGAGCGGGGACGGGGAGCGGGGACGGTGAGCGGGGACGGTGAGCGGGGACGGTGAGCGGGGACGGTGAGCGGGGACGGTGAGCGGGGACGGTGAGTGGGGACGGGGTGTGGTGACGGGGAGTGGGGACGGGGAGTGGGGACCATGAGAGGGGACGGAGTGTGGGGACGGTGAGTGGCGACGGTGAGTGGGGACGGTGAGTGGGGACGGTGAGTGGGGACGGTGAGTGGGGACGGTGAGTGGGGACGAGCAGTGGGGACGAGCAGTGGGGACGAGCAGTGGGGACGAGCAGTGCGGACCGGGAGTGGCTACATTGAGTGGGGACGGGGAGTGAGGACGGGGAGTGAGGACGGGGAGTGGGGACGGGGAGTGGGGACGGGGAGTGGGGACGGGGAGTGGGGACGGGGAGTGGGGACGGGGAGTGGGGACGGGGGACGGGGACGGGGAACGGGGAGCGGGGACTGGGAGCGGGGACGAGGAGCGGGGACGGGGAGCGGTGACGGGGAGCGGGGACGGGGAGAGGGGACGGGGAGAGGGGACAGTGAGAGGGGACGGTGAGAGGGGACGGTGAGAAGGGACGGTGAGAGGGGACGGTGAGTGGGGACGGGGAGAGGGGACCCAGAGTGGGAACGGTGAGTGGGGACGGAGAGTGGTGACGGGGAGTGGGGACGGGGAGTGGGGACGGGGAGTGGGGACGGGGAGTGGGGACGGGGAGTGGGGACGGGGAGAGGGGACGGAGAGAGGGGACGGTGAGAGGGGACGGAGAGAGGGGACGGAGAGAGAGGACGGTGAGTGGGGTCGGAGAGTGGGGACGGACGGTGAGTAGCTACGGGGTGTGGGGACGGGGAGTGGGGACGGTGAGAGGGGACGGTGAGAGGGGACGGTGAGAGGGGACGGGGAGAGGGGACGGGGAGAGGGACGGTGAGAGGGGACGGTGAGAGGGGACGGGGATTGGGGACGGGGATTGGGGACGGGGAGTGGGGACGGGGAGAGGGGACGGGTAGTGGGGACGGTGAGTGGGGACGGGGAGTGGGGACGGGGAGTGGGGACGGTGAGAGGGGACGGGTAGTGGAGACGGTGAGAGGGGACGGGTAGTGGGGACGGTGAGTGGGGACGGTGAGTGGCTATGGTGAGTGGGGTCGGAGAGTGGGGACGGACGGTGAGTAGCTACGGGGAGTGGGGACGGGGAGTGGGGACGGTGAGAGGGGACCGAGAGTGGGGACCGAGAGTGGGGACCGAGAGTGGGGACCGAGAGTGGGGACGGTGACTGGGGACGGTGACTGGGGACGGAGAGTGGGGACGGGGAGTGGGGACGGGGAGCGGCGACCGGGAGCGGGGACGGGGAGCGGGGACGGTGAGAGGGGACGGGGAGAGGGGACGGGGAGCGGGGACGGTGAGCGGGGATGGTGAGCGGGGACGGTGAGCGGGGACGGTGAGCGGGGGACGGTGAATGGTGACGGGGAGTGGGTACGGGGAGCGGGGACCATGAGAGGGGACAGAGTGTGGGGACGGAGTGTGGGGACGGAGTGTGGGGACGCTGAGTGGCGACGGTGAGTGGCGACGGTGAGTGGGGATGGTGAGTGGGGACGGACGGTGAGTAGCTACGGGGAGTGGGGACGGGGAGTGGGGACGGGGAGTGGGGACGGTGAGAGGGGACCGAGAGTGGGGTCGGAGAGTGGGGTCGGTGAGTGGTTCCAGTGAGTGGTTCCAGTGAGTGGGGACGGAGAGTGGGGACGGGGCGAGGGGACGGGGAGCGGGGACTGGGAGCGGGGACGGTGAGCGGGGACGGTGAGCGGGGACGGTGAGCGGGGGACGGGGAGCGGGGACGGGGAGCGGTGACGGGGAGCGGTGACGGGGAGCGGTGACGGGGAGCGGGGACGGGGAGCGGGGACGGTGAGAGGGGACGGTGAGAGGGGACGGTGAGAGGGGACGGTGAGAGGGGACGGGGAGTGGGGACGGGAGAGAGGGGACGGGGAGAGGGGACGGGGAGAGGGGACGGGGGAGTGGGGACGGAGAGAGGGGACGGAGAGAGGGGACGGAGAGAGGGGACGGAGAGAGGGGACGGAGAGAGGGGACGGAGAGAGGGGACGGTGAGTGGCTACGGTGAGTGGGGTCGGAGAGTGGGGACGGTGAGTGGCTACGGTGAGTGGGGTCGGAGAGTGGGGACGGACGGTGAGTAGCTACGGGGAGTGGGGATGGGGAGTGGGGACGGGGAGTGGGGACGGTGAGAGGGGACCGAGAGTGGGGGACGGAGAGTGGGGACGGAGAGTGGGGACGGAGAGTGGGGACGGTGAGTGGTTCCAGTGACTGGGGACGGAGAGTGGGGACGGAGAGTGGGGACGGAGAGTGGGGACGGGGAGTGGGGACGGGGAGTGGGGACGGGGAGTGGGGACGGGGAGTGGGGACGGGGAGTGGGGACGGGGAGCGGGGACGGTGAGTTGGGGACGGGGAGAGGTGACGGGCAGTGCGGACGGGGAGCGGGGACGGGGTGCGGGACGGGGACGAGGAGCGGGGACGGGGAGCGGGGACGGGGAGCGGGGACGGTGAGCGGGGACGGTGAGCTGGGACGGTGAGCGGGGACGGTGAGCGGGGACGGTGAGCGGGGACGGTGAGCGGGGACGGTGAGCGGGGACGGGGAGTGGTGACGGGGAGTGGGGACGGGCAGTGGCGACGGTGAGTGGCGACGGTGAGTGGGTACGGTGAGTGGGGACGGTGAGTGGGGACGGTGAGTGGGGGACGGTGAGTGGGGACGGGCAGTGGGGACGGGGAGTGGGGACGGGGAGTGGGGACGGGAGTGGGGAGTGGGGGATGTGGGGAGGGTAAGTGGGGACGGTGAGCGGGGACGGTGAGCGGGGACGGGGAGCGGGGACGGGGAGCGAGGACGGGGAGCGGGGACGAGGAGCGGGTAAGGGGAGCGGGGGAGTGGTGAGTGGGGAAGGAAAGTGGGGACGGGGAGCGGGGACGGGGAGCGGGGGACCGGGAGCAGGGACGGGGAGCGGGGACGGTGTGAGGGGACGGGGAGAGGGGATGGGGAGAGGGGACGGGGAGCGGGGTCGGGGAGCGTGGACGGGGTAGTGGGGACGGGGGAGAGGGGACGGTGAGCGGGGACGGTGAGCGGGGACGGTGAGCGGGAAAGGTTAGCGGGGACGGGGAGTGGGGGACCATGAGAGGTGACGGAGTGTGGGGACGGTGAGTGGGGACGGTGAGTGGGGACGGTGTGTGGGGACGGTGAGTGGGGACGGTGAGTGGGGACGAGCAGTGGGGACGAGCAGTGGGGACGAGCAGTGGGGACCGGGAGTGGCTACATTGAGTGGGGACGGGGAAGTGGGGACGGGGAGTGGGGACGGGGAGTGGGGACGGGGAGTGGGGAGTGGGGAGTGGGGACGGTAAGTGGGGACCGTGAGTGGAAACGGGGTGCGGGGACGGGGAGCGGGGACGGGGAGCGGGGAGTGGGGGAGTGGGGAGTGGGGACGGTAAGTGGGGACGGTGAGTGGGGACGGTGAGAGGGGACGGGGAGCGGGGACGGGGAGAGGGGACGGGGAGAGGGGACGGTGAGAGGGGGACGGTGAGAGGGGACGGGGAGTGGGGACGGGGAGAGGGACGGGGAGTGGGGACGGTGAGTGGGGACGGTGAGTGGGGACGGTGAGAGGGGACGGTGAGAGGGGACGGTGAGAGGGGACGGGTAGTGGGGACGGTGAGTGGGGACGGGGAGAGGGGACGGGGAGAGGGACGGGGAGTGGGGACGGTGAGAGGAGACGGAGAGAGGGGACGGTGAGTGGCTACGGTGAGTGGGGTCGGAGAGTGGGGATGGACGGTGAGTAGCTACGGGGAGTGGGGACGGGGAGTGGGGACGGGGAGTGGGGACGGTGAGAGGGGACCGAGAGTGGGGACCGAGAGTGGGGACCGAGAGTGGGGACCGAGAGTGGGGACGGTGACTGGGGACGGGGAGTGGGACGGGGAGAGGGGACGGGTAGTGGGGACGGTGAGTGGGGACGGGGAGTGGGGACGGGGAGTGGGGACGGTGAGAGGGGACGGGTAGTGGAGACGGTGAGAGGGGACGGGTAGTGGGGACGGTGAGTGGGGACGGTGAGTGGCTATGGTGAGTGGGGTCGGAGAGTGGGGACGGACGGTGAGTAGCTACGGGGAGTGGGGACGGGGAGTGGGGACGGTGAGAGGGGACCGAGAGTGGGGACCGAGAGTGGGGACCGAGAGTGGGGACCGAGAGTGGGGACGGTGACTGGGGACGGTGACTGGGGACGGAGAGTGGGGACGGGGAGTGGGGACGGGGAGCGGCGACCGGGAGCGGGGACGGGGAGCGGGGACGGTGAGAGGGGACGGGGAGAGGGGACGGGGAGCGGGGACGGTGAGCGGGGATGGTGAGCGGGGACGGTGAGCGGGGACTGGTGAGCGGGGACGGTGAATGGTGACGGGGAGTGGGTACGGGGAGCGGGGGACCATGAGAGGGGACAGAGTGTGGGGACGGAGTGTGGGGACGGAGTGTGGGGACGCTGAGTGGCGACGGTGAGTGGCGACGGTGAGTGGGGATGGTGAGTGGGGACGGACGGTGAGTAGCTACGGGGAGTGGGGACGGGGAGTGGGGACGGGGAGTGGGGACGGTGAGAGGGGACCGAGAGTGGGGTCGGAGAGTGGGGTCGGTGAGTGGTTCCAGTGAGTGGTTCCAGTGAGTGGGGACGGAGAGTGGGGACGGGGCGAGGGGGACGGGGAGCGGGGACTGGGAGCGGGGACGGTGAGCGGGGACGGTGAGCGGGGACGGTGAGCGGGGACGGGGAGCGGGGACGGGAGCGGGTGACGGGGAGCGGTGACGGGGAGCGGGTGACGGGGAGCGGGGACGGGGAGCGGGGACGGTGAGAGGGGACGGTGAGAGGGGACGGTGAGAGGGGACGGTGAGAGGGGACGGGAGTGGGGACGGGGAGAGGGGACGGGAGAGGGGACGGGGAGAGGGGACGGGGAGTGGGGACGGAGAGAGGGGACGGAGAGAGGGGACGGAGAGAGGGGACGGAGAGAGGGGACGGAGAGAGGGGACGGAGAGAGGGGACGGTGAGTGGCTACGGTGAGTGGGGTCGGAGAGTGGGGACGGTGAGTGGCTACGGTGAGTGGGGTCGGAGAGTGGGGACGGACGGTGAGTAGCTACGGGGAGTGGGGATGGGGAGTGGGGACGGGGAGTGGGGACGGTGAGAGGGGACCGAGAGTGGGGACGGAGAGTGGGGACGGAGAGTGGGGACGGAGAGTGGGGACGGTGAGTGGTTCCAGTGACTGGGGACGGAGAGTGGGGACGGAGAGTGGGGACGGAGAGTGGGGACGGGGAGTGGGGACGGGGAGTGGGGACGGGGAGTGGGGACGGGGAGTGGGGACGGGGAGTGGGGACGGGGAGCGGGGACGGTGAGTGGGGACGGGGAGAGGTGACGGGCAGTGCGGACGGGGAGCGGGGACGGGGTGCGGGGACGAGGAGCGGGGACGGGGAGCGGGGACGGGGAGCGGGGACGGTGAGCGGGGACGGTGAGCTGGGACGGTGAGCGGGGACGGTGAGCGGGGACGGTGAGCGGGGACGGTGAGCGGGGACGGTGAGCGGGGACGGGGAGTGGTGACGGGGAGTGGGGACGGGCAGTGGCGACGGTGAGTGGCGACGGTGAGTGGGTACGGTGAGTGGGGACGGTGAGTGGGGACGGTGAGTGGGGACGGTGAGTGGGGACGGGCAGTGGGGACGGGGAGTGGGGACGGGGAGTGGGGACGGGGAGTGGGGAAGTGGGGGAGTGGGGAGTGGGGAGGGGTAAGTGGGGACGGTGAGCGGGGACGGTGAGCGGGGACGGGGAGCGGGGACGGGGAGCGAGGACGGGGAGCGGGGACGAGGAGCGGGTAAGGGGAGCGGGGAGTGGTGAGTGGGGAAGGAAAGTGGGGACGGGGAGCGGGGACGGGGAGCGGGGACCGGGAGCAGGGACGGGGAGCGGGGACGGTGTGAGGGGACGGGGAGAGGGGATGGGGAGAGGGGACGGGGAGCGGGGTCGGGGAGCGTGGACGGGGAGTGGGGACGGGGAGAAGGGGACGGTGAGCGGGGACGGTGAGCGGGAAAGGTTAGCGGGGACGGGGAGTGGGGACCATGAGAGGTGACGGAGTGTGGGGACGGTGAGTGGGGACGGTGAGTGGGGACGGTGTGTGGGGACGGTGAGTGGGGACGGTGAGTGGGGACGAGCAGTGGGGACGAGCAGTGGGGACGAGCAGTGGGGACCGGGAGTGGCTACATTGAGTGGGGACGGGGAGTGGGGACGGGGAGTGGGGACGGGGAGTGGGGACGGGGAGTGGGGAGTGGGGGAGTGGGGACGGTAAGTGGGGACCGTGAGTGGAAACGGGGTGCGGGGACGGGGAGCGGGGACGGGGAGCGGGGAGTGGGGAGTGGGGAGTGGGGACGGTAAGTGGGGACGGTGAGTGGGGACGGTGAGAGGGGACGGGGGAGCGGGGACGGGGAGAGGGGACGGGGAGAGGGGACGGTGAGAGGGGACGGTGAGAGGGGACGGGGAGTGGGGACGGGGAGAGGGGACGGGGAGTGGGGACGGTGAGTGGGGACGGTGAGTGGGGACGGTGAGAGGGGACGGTGAGAGGGGACGGTGAGAGGGGACGGGTAGTGGGGACGGTGAGTGGGGACGGGGAGAGGGGACGGGGAGAGGGGACGGGGAGTGGGGACGGTGAGAGGAGACGGAGAGAGGGGACGGTGAGTGGCTACGGTGAGTGGGGTCGGAGAGTGGGGATGGACGGTGAGTAGCTACGGGGAGTGGGGACGGGGAGTGGGGACGGGGAGTGGGGACGGTGAGAGGGGACCGAGAGTGGGGACCGAGAGTGGGGACCGAGAGTGGGGACCGAGAGTGGGGACGGTGACTGGGGACGGGGAGTGGGGACGGGGAGCGGGGACGGGGAGCGGCGACCGGGAGCGGGGACGGGGAGTGGGGACGGTGAGAGGGGACGGTGAGAGGGGATGGGGAGCGGGGACGGTGAGCGGGGACGGTGAGTGGGGACGGTGAGCGGGGACGGTGAATGGTGACGGGGAGTGGGGACGGGGAGCGGGGACCATGAGAGGGGACGGAGTGTGGGGACGGTGAGTGGCGACGGTGAGTGGGGACGGTGAGTGGGGACGGTGAGTGGGGACGGACGGTGAGTAGCTACGGGGAGTGGGGACGGGGAGTGGGGATGGGGAGTGGAGACGGGGAGTGGGGACGGTGAGAGGGGACCGAGAGTGGGGTCGGAGAGTGGGGTCCAGTGAGTGGTTCCAGTGAGTGGGGACGGGGAGTGGGGACGGGGAGTGGGGACGGGGAGTGGGGACGGGGAGTGGGGACGGGGAGTGGGGACGGGGAGTGGGGAGCGGGGACGGGTAGCGGGGACGGGTAGCGGGGACGGGGAGAGGGGACGGGGAGAGTGGACGGGGAGTGGGGACGGGGAGTGGGGACGGGGAGTGGGGACGGGGAGTGGGGACGGGGAGTGGGGACTGTGAGAGGGGACGGGGAGAGGGGACGGGAGAGTGGACGGGGAGTGGGGACGGGGTGTGGGGACGGGGAGTGGGGACGGGGAGTGGGGACGGGGAGTGGGGACGGGGAGTGGGGAGCGGGGACGGGTAGCGGGTACGGGTAGCGGTGACGGGGAGAGGGGACGGGGAGAGTGGACGGGGAGAGTGGACGGGGAGAGTGGACGGGGAGTGGGGACGGGGAGTGGGGACGGGGAGTGGAGACGGGGAGTGGGGACTGTGAGAGGGGACGGGGAGAGGGGACGGGAGAGTGGACGGGGAGAGTGGACGGGGAGTGGGGACGGGGAGTGGGGACGGGGAGTTGGGACGGGGAATGGGGACGGGGAGTGGGGACGGGGAGTGGGGACGGGGAGAGGGGACGGAGAGAGGGGACGGAGAGTAGGGACGGGGAGTGGGGACGGGGAGTGGGGACGGGGAGTGGGGACGGGGAGTGGGGACGGGGAGTGGGGACGGGGGACGGGGACGGGGAACGGGGAGCGGGGACTGGGAGCGGGGACGTGGAGCGGGGACGGGGAGCGGGGACGGTGAGAGGGGACGGGGAGAGGGGACGGGGAGAGGGGACGTGGAGAGGGGACGGGGAGAGGGGACGGTGAGAAGGGACGGTGAGAGGGGACGGGGAGTGGGGACGGTGAGAGGGGACCGAGAGTGGGAACGGTGAGTGGGGACGGAGAGTGGTGACGGGGAGTGGGGACGGGGAGTGGGGACGGGGAGTGGGGACGGGGAGAGGGGACTGAGAGAGGGGACGGTGAGAGGGGACGGAGAGAGGGGACGGAGAGAGAGGACGGTGAGTGGGGTCGGAGAGTGGGGACGGACGGTGAGTAGCTACGGGGTGTGGGGACGGGGAGTGGGGACGGGGAGTGGGGACGGTGAGAGGGGACCGAGAGTGGGGACGGAGAGTGGGGACGGAGAGTGGGGACGGAGAGTGGGAACGGTGACTGGGTATGGAGAGTGGGGACGGGGAGCGGGGGACCGGGAGAGGGGACGGGGAGCGGGGACGGGGAGTGGGGACGGGGAGTGGGGACTGTGAGAGGGGACGGGAGATGTGGACGGGGAGAGTGGACGGGGTAGTGGGGACGGGGAGTGGGGACGGGGTGTGGGGACGGGGAGTGCGGACGGGGAGTGGGGACGGGGGAGTGGGGACGGGGAGTGGTGACGGGGAGTGTTGACGGGGAGTGGGGACGGGGAGTGGGGACGGGGAGTGGGGACGGGGAGAGGGGACGGAGAGAGGGGACGGAGAGAGGGGACGGTGAGTGGGGTCGGAGAGTGGGGACGGACGGTGAGTAGCTACGGGGAGTGGGGACGGGGAGTGGGGACGGGGAGTGGGGACGGTGCGAGGGGACCGAGAGTGGGGACGGAGAGTGGGGACGGAGAGTGGGAACGGTGACTGGGTACGGAGAGTGGGGACGGGGAGCGGGGACCGGGAGAGGGGACGGGGAGCGGGGACCGGGAGCGAGGACGGGGAGCGGGGACGGGGAACGGGGACGGGGAGCGGGGACGGGGAGCGGGGATGGGGAGCGGGGACGGGGAGTGGGGACGGGGAGTGGGGACCATGAGAGGGGACGGAGTGTGGGGACGGTGAGTGGGGACGGTGAGTGGGGACGAGCAGTGGGGACGAGCAGTGGGGACCGGGAGTGGCTACATTGAGTGGGGACGGGGAGTGGGGACGGGGAGTGGGGACGGGGAGTGGGGAGTGGGGACGGGGGACGGGGACGGGGGACGGGGACGGGGAACGGGGAGCGGGGACGGGGAGCGGGGACTGGGAGCGGGGACGGGGAGAGGGGACGGGGAGAGGGGACGGGGAGAGGGACGGGGAGAGGGGGACGGGGAGAAGGGACGGTGAGAAGGGACGGTGAGAAGGGACGGGGAGAGGGGACGGGGAGAGTGGACGGGGAGAGGGGACGGGGTGTGGGGACGGGGTGTGGGGACGGGGAGTGGGGACGGGAAGTGGGGACGGGGAGTGGGGACGGGGAGAGGGGACGGGGAGAGGGGACGGGGAGTGGGGACGGGGAGTGGGGACGGGGAGTGGGGACGGGGAGAGGGGACGGGGAGTGGGGACGGGGAGTGGGGACGGGGAGTGGGGACGGGGAGAGGGGACGGGGAGAGGGGAAGGGGAGAGGGGACGGAGAGAGGGGACGGTGAGAGGGGACGGAGAGTGGGGACGGAGAGAGGGGACGGTGAGTGGGGTCGGAGAGTGGGGACGGACGGTGAGTAGCTACGGGGAGTGTGGACGGGGAGTGGGGACGGGGAGTGGGGACGGTGAGAGGGGACCGAGAGAGGGAACGGTGAGTGGGGGACGGAGAGTGGGGACGGAGAGTGGGGGACGGAGAGTGGGGACGGAGAGCGGGGACGGGGAGCGGGGACCGGGAGCGGGGACCGGGAGCTTGACGGGGAGAGGGGACGGGGAGCGGGGACGGTGAGCGGGGACGGTGAGCGGGGACGGTGAGCGGGGACGGTGAGCGGGGACGGTGAGCGGGGACGGTGAGTGGGGACGGGGTGTGGTGACGGGGAGTGGGGACGGGGAGTGGGGACCATGAGAGGGGACGGAGTGTGGGGACGGTGAGTGGCGACGGTGAGTGGGGACGGTGAGTGGGGACGGTGAGTGGGGACGGTGAGTGGGGACGGTGAGTGGGGACGAGCAGTGGGGACGAGCAGTGGGGACGAGCAGTGGGGACGAGCAGTGCGGACCGGGAGTGGCTACATTGAGTGGGGACGGGGAGTGAGGACGGGGAGTGAGGACGGGGAGTGGGGACGGGGAGTGGGGACGGGGAGTGGGGACGGGGAGTGGGGACGGGGAGTGGGGACGGGGACGGGGGACGGGGACGGGGAACGGGGAGCGGGGACTGGGAGCGGGGACGAGGAGCGGGGACGGGGAGCGGTGACGGGGAGCGGGGACGGGGAGAGGGGACGGGGAGAGGGGACAGTGAGAGGGGACGGTGAGAGGGGACGGTGAGAAGGGACGGTGAGAGGGGACGGTGAGTGGGGACGGGGAGAGGGGACCCAGAGTGGGAACGGTGAGTGGGGACGGAGAGTGGTGACGGGGAGTGGGGACGGGGAGTGGGGACGGGGAGTGGGGACGGGGAGTGGGGACGGGGAGTGGGGACGGGGAGAGGGGACGGAGAGAGGGGACGGTGAGAGGGGACGGAGAGAGGGGACGGAGAGAGAGGACGGTGAGTGGGGTCGGAGAGTGGGGACGGACGGTGAGTAGCTACGGGGTGTGGGGACGGGGAGTGGGGACGGTGAGAGGGGACCGAGAGTGGGGACGGAGAGTGGGGACGGAGAGTGGGACCGGTGACTGGGAACGGAGAGTGGGGACGGGGAGCGGGGACCGGGAGAGGGGACGGGGAGCGGGGACCGGGAGCGGGGACGGGGAGCGGGGACGGGGAACGGGGACGGAAAACGGGGACGGGGAGCGGGGACGGGGAGCGGGGACGGGGAGCGGGGACGGGGAGTGGGGACGGGGAGTGGGGACCATGAGAAGGGGACGGTGTGTGGGGACGGTGATTGGCGACGGTGAGTGGGGACGGTGAGTGGGGACGGTGAGTGGGGACGGTGAGTGGGGACGGTGAGTGGGGACGGTGAGTGGGGACGAGCAGTGGGGACGAGCAGTGGGGACCGGGAGTGGCTACATTGAGTGGGGACGGGGAGTGGGGACGGGGAGTGGGGACGGGGAGTGGGGACGGGGGACGGGGGACGGGGACGCGGGACGGGGACGGGGAACGGGGAGCGGGGACGGGGAGCTGGGACTGGGAGCGGGGACGGGGAGAGGGGACGGGGAGAGGGGACGGGGAGAGGGGACGGGGAGAAGGGACGGTGAGAAGGGACGGGGAGAGGGGACGGGGAGAGGGGACGGGGAGAGGGGACGGGGTGTGGGGACGGGGAGTGGGGACGGGGAGTGGGGACGGGGAGAGGGGACGGGGAGAGGGGACGGTGAGAAGGGACGGTGAGAGGGGACGGTGAGAGGGGACGGGGAGAGGGGACGGGGAGAGGGGACGGGGAGAGGGGACGGGGTGTGGGGACGGGGAGTGGGGACGGGAAGTGGGGACGGGGAGTGGGGACGGGGAGAGGGGACGGGAGAGGGGACGGGGAGAGGGGACGGGGAGTGGGGACGGGGAGTGGGGACGGGGAGTGGGGACGGGGAGTGGGGACGGGGAGTGGGGACGGGGAGAGGGGACGGGGAGTGGGGACGGGGAGTGGGGACGGGGAGTGGGGACGGGGAGAGGGGACGGGGAGAGGGGACGGGGAGAGGGGACGGGGAGAGGGGACGGAGAGAGGGGACGGTGAGAGGGGACGGAGAGTGGGGACGGAGAGAGGGGACGGTGAGTGGGGTCGGAGAGTGGGGACGGACGGTGATAGCTACGGGGAGTGGGGACGGGGAGTGGGGACGGTGAGAGGGAACCGAGAGTGGGAACGGTGAGTGGGGACGGAGAGTGGGGACGGAGAGTGGGGACCGGGAGCGGGGACCGGGAGCGGGGACCGGGAGCGGGGACCGGGAGCGGGGACGGGGAGAGGGGATGGGGAGAGGGGACGGGGAGCGGGGACGGGGAGCGGGGACGGGGAGCGGGGACGGGGAGCGGGGACGGTGAGCGGGGACGGTGAACGGGGACGGGGAGTGGTGACGGGGAGTGGTGACGGGGAGTGGGGACGGGGAGTGGGGACCATGAGAGGGGACGGAGTGTGGCGACGGTGAGTGGGGACGGTGAGTGGGGACGGTGAGTGGGGACGGTGAGTGGGGACGGACGGTGAGTAGCTACGGGGAGTGGGGACGGGGAGTGGGGATGGGGAGTGGGGACGGTAAGAGGGGATCGAGAGTGGGGTCGGAGAGTGGGGACGGTGAGTGGTTCCAGTGAGTGGGGACGGAGAGTGGGCACGGAGAGTGGGGACGGAGAGTGGGGACGGGGAGTGGGGACGGGGAGTGGGGACGGAGAGAGGGGACGGTGAGTGGGGTCGGAGAGTGGGGACGGACGGTGAGTAGCTACGGGGAGTGGGGATGGGGAGTGGGGACGGGGAGTGGGGAATGTGAGAGGGGACCGAGAGTGGGGACCGAGAGTGGGGACGGAGAGTGGGAATGGTGAGTGGGGACGGGGAGTGGGGACGGGGAGTGGGGACCGGGAGCGGGGACCGGGCGCGGGGACGGGGAGAGGGGACGGAGAGAGGGGACGGTGAGTGGGGTCGGAGAGTGGGGACGGACGGTGAGTAGCTACGGGGAGTGGGGATGGGGAGTGGGGACGGGGAGTGGGGAATGTGAGAGGGGACCGAGAGTGGGGACGGAGAGTGGGAATGGTGAGTGGGGACGGAGAGTGGGGACGGGGAGTGGGGACGGGGAGTGGGGACGGGGAGCGGGGACCGGGAGCGGGGACCGGGCGCGGGGACGGGGAGAGGGGACGGGGAGAGGGGACGGGGAGCGGGGACGGGGAGCGGGGACGGTGAGCGGGGACGGTGAGCGGGGACGGTGAGCGGGGACGGTGAGCGGGGACGGGGTGTGGTAATGGGGCGCGGGGACGGGGAGCGTGGACGGGGAGAGGGGACGGGGAGCGGGGACGGGGAGCGGGGACGGGGAGCGGGGACGGGGAGCGGGGACGGGGAGCGGGGACGGTGAGCGGGGGACGGTGAGCGGGGACGGGGTGTGGTGACGGGGAGTGGGGACGGGGAGTGGGGACGGGGAGTGGGGACCATGAGAGGGGACGGAGTGTGGGGACGGTGAGTGGCGACGGTGAGTGGCGACGGTGAGTGGGGACGGTGAGTGGGGACGGTGAGTGGGGACGGTGAGTGGGGACGGTGAGTGGGGACGAGCAGTGCGGACCGGGAGTGGCTACATTGAGTGGGGACGGGGAGTGAGGACGGGGAGTGAGGACGGGGAGTGGGGACGGGGAGTGGGGACGGGGAGTGGGGACGGGGAGTGGGGACGGGGAGTGGGGACGGGGAGTGGGGACGGGGAGTGGGGACGGGGACGGGGACGGGGAACGGGGAGCGGGGACGGGGAGCGGGGACGGGGAGCGGTGACGGGGAGCGGGGACGGTGAGAGGGGACGGGGAGAGGGGACGGGGAGAGGGGACGGGGAGAGGGGACGGGGAGAGGGGACGGTGAGAGGGGACGGGGAGTGGGGATGGGGAGAGGGGACGGGGTGTGGGGACGGGGAGTGGGGACGGGGAGTGGGGACGGGGAGAGGGGACGGGGAGTGGGGACGGGGAGAGGGGACGGGGAGAGGGGACGGGGAGAGGGGACGGGGAGTGGGGACGGGGAGTGGGGACGGGGAGAGGGGACGGGGAGAGGGGACGGGGAGCGGGGACGGTGAGCGGGGACGGTGAGCGGGGACGGTGAACGGGGACGGGGAGTGGTGACGGGGAGTGGGGACCATGAGAGGGGACGGTGAGTGGGGACAGTGAGTGGGGACGGTGAGTGGGGACGGACGGTGAGTAGCTACGGGGAGTGGGGACGGGGAGTGGGGATGGGGAGTGGGGACGGTAAGAGGGGATCGAGAGTGGGGTCGGAGAGTGGGGTCGGAGAGTGGGGTCGGAGAGTGGGGACGGTGAGTGGTTCCAGTGAGTGGGGACGGTGAGTGGTTCCAGTGAGTGGGGACGGGGAGTGGGGACGGGGAGAGGGGACGGGGAGCGGGGACGGTGAGCGGGGACGGTGAGCGGGGACGGTGAATGGGGACGGGGAGTGGTGACGGGGAGTGGTGACGGGGAGTGGGGACGGGGAGTGGGGACCATGAGAGGGGACGGAGTGTGGCGACGGTGAGTGGGGACTGTGAGTGGGGACGGTGAGTGGGGACGGTGAGTGGGGACGGACGGTGAGTAGCTACGGGGAGTGGGGACGGGGAGTGGGGATGGGGAGTGGGGACGGTAAGAGGGGATCGAGAGTGGGGTCGGAGAGTGGGGACGGTGAGTGGTTCCAGTGAGTGGGGACGGAGAGTGGGGACGGAGAGTGGGGACGGAGAGTGGGGACGGGGAGTGGGGACGGGGAGTGGGGACGGAGAGTGGGGACGGGGAGTGGGGACGGGGAGTGGGGACGGGGAGTGGGGACGGGGAGTGGGGACGGAGAGTGGGGACGGGGAGTGGGGACGGGGAGTGGGGACGGGGAGTGGGAATGGTGAGTGGGGACCGAGAGTGGGGACGGAGAGTGGGGACGGGGAGTGGGGACGGGGAGCGGGGACCGGGAGCGGGGACCGGGCGCGGGGACGGGGAGTGGGGACCATGAGAGGGGACGGTGAGTGGGGACGGTGAGTGGCGACGGTGAGTGGCGACGGTGAGTGGGGACGGTGAGTGGGGACGGTGAGTGGGGACGGTGAGTGGGGACGGTGAGTGGGGATGAGCAGTGGGGACGAGCAGTGGGGACGAGCAGTGGGGACGAGCAGTGGGGACCGGGAGTGGCTACATTGAGTGGCTACATTGAGTGGTGACGGGGAGTGAGGACCGGAAGTGGGGACGGGGAGTGGGGACGGGGAGTGGGGACGGGGAGTGGGGACGGGGAGTGGGGACGGGGAGTGGGGACGGGGGACGGGGACGGGGAACGGGGAGCGGGGACTGGGAGCGGGGACGGGGAGCGGGGACGGGGAGCGGTGACGGGGAGCGGTGACGGGGAGCGGTGACGGTGAGAGGGGACGGGGAGAGGGAACGGGGAGAGGGGACGGTGAGAAGGGACGGTGAGAAGGGACGGGGAGAGGGGACGGGGAGAGGGGACGGGGAGTGGGGACGGGGAGAGGGGACGGGGAGTGGGGACGGGGAGTGGGGACGGGGAGTGGGGACGGGGAGAGGGGACGGGGAGAGGGGACGGGGATGAGGGGGTAAGGGGAGAGGGGAAGGGGAGAGGGGACGGGGAGAGGGGACGGGGAGTGGGGACGGGGAGTGGGGACGGGGAGTGGGGACGGGGAGTGGGGACGGGGAGTGGGGACGGGGAGTGGGGACGGGGAGGGGGGACGGGGAGCGAGGACGGTGAGCGGGGACGGTGAGCGGTGACGGGGAGTGGGGACGGGGAGTGGGGACCATGAGAGGGGACGGAGTGTGGCGACGGTGAGTGGCGCCGGTGAGTGGGGACGGTGAGTGGGGACGGTGAGTGGGGACGGACGGTGAGTAGCTACGGGGAGTGGGGACGGGGAGTGGGGATGGGGAGTGGGGACGGTAAGAGGGGATCGAGAGTGGGGTCGGAGAGTGGGGACGGTGAGTGGTTCCAGTGAGTGGGGACGGAGAGTGGGGACGGAGAGTGGGGACGGGGAGTGGGGACGGGGAGTGGGGACGGGGAGTGGGGACGGGGAGTGGGGACGGGGAGTGGGGACGGGGAGTGGGGACGGGGAGTGGGGAGGGGAGTGGGGACGGGGAGAGGGGACGGTGAGAAGGGACGGTGAGAAGGGACGGGGAGAGGGGACGGGGAGTGGGGACGGGGAGTGGGGACGGGGAGTGGGGACGGGGAGAGGGGACGGGGTGTGGGGACGGGGAGTGGGGACGGGGAGTGGGGACGGGGAGTGGGGACGGGGAGTGGGGAAGGGGAGAGGGGACGGGGAGAGGGGACGGGGAGTGGGGACGGGGATAGGGGACGGGGATAGGGGACGGGGAGTGGGGACGGGGAGAGGGGAAGGGGAGAGGGGACGGGGAGTGGGGACGGGGAGTGGGGACGGGGAGTGGGGACGGGGAGTGGGGACGGGGAGTGGGGACGGGGAGTGGGGACGGGGAGTGGGGACGGGGAGAGGGGACGGGGACAGGGGACGGGGAGCGGGGACGGTGAGCGGGGACGGTGAGCGGGGACGGTGAATGGGGACGGGGAGTGGTGACGGGGAGTGGGGACCATGAGAGGGGACGGAGTGTGGGGACGGTGAGTGGCGACGGTGAGTTGGGACGGTGAGTGGGGACGGTGAGTGGGGACGGACGGTGAGTAGCTACGGGGAGTGGGGACGGGGAGTGGGGACGGGGAGTGGGGATGGGGAGTGGGGACGGTAAGAGGGGATCGAGAGTGGGGTCGGAGAGTGGGGACGGTGAGTGGTTCCAGTGAGTGGGGACCAGGAGTGGGGACGGGGAGTGGGGACGGGGAGTGGGGACGGGGAGTGTGGGACGGGAGTGGGGACGGGGAGTGGGGACGGGGAGAGGGGACGGTGAGAAGGGACGGTGAGAAGGGACGGTGAGAGGGGACGGGGAGTGGGGACGGGGAGAGGGGACGGGGTGTGGGGACGGGGAGTGGGGACGGGAAGTGGGGACGGGGAGTGGGGACAGGGAGTGGGGACGGGGAGAGCGGACGGGGAGTGGGGACGGGGAGAGCGGACGGGGAGTGGGGACGGGGAGAGGGGACGGGGAGTGGGGACGGGGAGTGGGGACGGGGAGAGGGCAAGGGGAGAGGGCAAGGGGAGAGGGGACGGGGAGTGGGGACGGGGAGTGGGGACGGGGAGTGGGGACGGGGAGTGGGGACGGGGAGTGGGGACGGGGAGTGGGGACGGGGAGAGGGGACGGGGGGCGGGGACGGTGAGCGGGGACGGTGAACGGGGACGGGGAGTGGTGACGGGGAGTGGGGACCATGAGAGGGGACGGAGTGTGGGGACGGTGAGTGGCGACGGTGAGTTGGGACGGTGAGTGGGGACGGTGAGTGGGGACGGACGGTGAGTAGCTACGGGGAGTGGGGACGGGGAGTGGGGACGGGGAGTGGGGGCGGGGAGTGGGGACGGTAAGAGGGGACCGAGAGTGGGGTCGGAGAGTGGGGTCGGAGAGTGGGGTCGGAGAGTGGGGTCGGAGAGTGGGGTCGGGGAGTGGGGACGGGGAGTGTGGACGGGGAGCGGGGACGGGGAGCGGGGACGGGGAGCGGGGACGGGGAGCGGGGACGGGGAGCGGGGAGCGGGGACGGGTAGCGGGGACGGGTAGCGGGGACGGGGAGAGGGCACGGTGAGAGGGGACGGGGAGAGGGGACGGGGAGAGGGGCCGGGGAGAGTGGACGGGGAGAGGGGACGGGGAGCGGGGACGGGGAGCGGGGACCGGGAGCGGGGACGGGGAGCGGGGACGGTGAGCGGGGACGGTGAGTGGGGACGGGGTGTGGTGACGGGGAGTGGGGACGGGGAGTGGGGACGGGGAGTGGGGACCATGAGAGGGGACGGAGTGTGGGGACGGAGTGTGGGGACGGTGAGTGGCGACGGTGAGTGGCGACGGTGAGTGGCGACGGTGAGTGGGGACGGTGAGTGGGGACGGTGAGTGGGGACGGTGAGTGGGGACGGTGAGTGGGGACGAGCAGTGGGGACGAGCAGTGCGGACCGGGAGTGGCTACATTGAGTGGGGACGGGGAGTGAGGACGGGGAGTGAGGACGGGGAGTGGGGACGGGGAGTGGGGACGGGGAGTGGGGACGGGGAGTGGGGACGGGGAGTGGGGACGGGGAGTGGGGACGGGGACGGGGACGGGGACGGGGAACGGGGAGCGGGGACTGGGAGCGGGGACGGGGAGCGGGGACGGGGAGTGGTGACGGGGAGCGGGGACGGTGAGAGGGGACGGGGAGAGGGGACGGGGAGAGGGGACGGGGAGAAGGGACGGTGAGAGCGGACGGTGAGAGGGGACGGTGAGAGGGGACGGTGAGAGGGGACGGGGAGTGGGGACGGGGAGAGGGGACGGGGTGTGGGGACGGGGAGTGGGGACGGGGAGTGGGGATGGGGAGAGGGGACGGGGAGTGGGGACGGGGAGAGGGGACGGGGAGAGGGGACGGGGAGAGGGGACGGGGAGTGGGGACGGGGAGTGGGGACGGGGAGAGGGGACGGGGAGAGGGGACGGGGAGCGGGGACGGGGAGCGGGGACGGTGAGCGGGGACGGTGAGCGGGGACGGTGAACGGGGACGGGGAGTGGTGACGGGGAGTGGGGACCATGAGAGGGGACGGTGAGTGGGGACGGTGAGTGGGGACGGTGAGTGGGGACGAACGGTGAGTAGCTACGGGGAGTGGGGACGGGGAGTGGGGATGGGGAGTGGGGACGGTAAGAGGGGATCGAGAGTGGGGTCGGAGAGTGGGGTCGGAGAGTGGGGACGGTGAGTGGTTCCAGTGAGTGGGGACGGTGAGTGGTTCCAGTGAGTGGGGACGGAGAGTGGGGACGGGGAGTGGGGACGGGGAGTGGGGACGGGGGGTGGGGACGGGGAGAGGGACGGGGAACGGGGACGGTGAGCGGGGACGGTGAGCGGGGACGGTGAATGGGGACGGGGTGTGGTGACGGGGAGTGGTGACGGGGAGTGGGGACGGGGAGTGGGGACCATGAGAGGGGACGGAGTGTGGCGACGGTGAGTGGGGACGGTGAGTGGGGACGGTGAGTGGGGACGGTGAGTGGGGACGGACGGTGAGTAGCTACGGGGAGTGGGGACGGGGAGTGGGGATGGGGAGTGGGGACGGTAAGAGGGGATCGAGAGTGGGGTCGGAGAGTGGGGACGGTGAGTGGTTCCAGTGAGTGGGGACGGAGAGTGGGGACGGAGAGTGGGGACGGAGAGTGGGGACGGAGAGTGGGGACGGGGAGTGGGGACGGGGAGTGGGGACGGGGAGTGGGGACGGAGAGTGGGGACGGGGAGTGGGGACGGGGAGTGGGGACGGGGAGTGGGGACGGGGAGTGGGGACGGGGAGTGGGGACGGGGAGTGGGGACGGGGAGTGGGGACGGGGAGTGGGGACGGGGAGAGGGGACGGTGAGAAGGGACGGTGAGAAGGGACGGTGAGAGGGGACGGGGAGTGGGGACGGGGAGTGGGGACGGGGAGAGGGGACGGGGAGAGGGGACGGGGAGTGGGGACGGGGAGTGGGGACGGGGAGTGGGGACGGGGAGAGGGGACGGGGAGTGGGGACGGGGAGAGGGGACGGTGAGAAGGGACGGTGAGAGGGGACGGGGAGTGGGGACGGGGAGTGGGGACGGGGAGAGGGGACGGGGAGAGGGGACGGGGAGAGGGGACGGGGAGTGAGGACGGGGAGTGGTTACGGGGAGTGGGGACGGGGAGAGGGGACGGGGAGAGGGGACGGGGAGAGGGGACGGGGAGTGGGGACGGGGAGTGGGGACGGGGAGAGGGGACGGGGAGAGGGGACGGGGAGAGGGGACGGGGAGAGGGGAAGGGGAGAGGGGAAGGGGAGAGGGGAAGGGGAGAGGGGAAGGGGAGAGGGGACGGGGAGTGGGGACGGGGAGTGGGGACGGAGAGAGGGGACGGTGAGTGGGGTCGGAGAGTGGGGACGGACGGTGAGTAGCTACGGGGAGTGGGGATGGGGAGTGGGGACGGGGAGTGGGGAATGTGAGAGGGGACCGAGAGTGGGGACGGAGAGTGGGAATGGTGAGTGGGGACGGAGAGTGGGGACGGAGAGTGGGGACGGGGAGTGGGGACGGGGAGTGGGGACGGGGAGCGGGGACCGGGAGCGGGGACCGGGCGCGGGGACGGGGAGAGGGGACGGGGAGAGGGGACGGGGAGTGGGGACGGTGAGCGGGGACGGTGAGCGGGGACGGTGAGCGGGGACGGTGAGCGGGGACGGGGTGTGGTGACGGGGAGTGGGGACGGGGAGTGGGGACCATGAGAGGGGACAGAGTGTGGGGACGGTGAGTGGCGACGGTGAGTGGCGACGGTGAGTGGGGACGGTGAGTGGGGACGGTGAGTGGGGACGGTGAGTGGGGACGAGCAGTGGGGACGAGCAGTGGGGACGAGCAGTGGGGACCGGGAGTGGCTACATTGAGTGGCTACATTGAGTGGTGACGGGGAGTGAGGACCGGGAGTGGGGACGGGGAGTGGGGACGGGGAGTGGGGACGGGGAGTGGGGACGGGGAGTGGGGACGGGTAGTGGGGACGGGGGACGGGGACGGGGAACGGGGAGCGGGGACTGGGAGCGGGGACGGGGAGCGGGGACGGGGAGCGGTGACGGGGAGCGGTGACGGGGAGCGGTGACGGTGAGAGGGGACGGGGAGAGGGGACGGGGAGAGGGGACGGGGAGAGGGGACGGTGAGAAGGGACGGGGAGAGGGGACGGGGAGAGGGGACGGGGAGTGGGGACGGGGAGAGGGGACGGGGAGTGGGGACGTGGAGTGGGGACGGGGAGTGGGGACGGGGAGAGGGGACGGGGAGAGGGGAAGGGGAGAGGGGAAGGGGAGAGGGGACGGGGAGAGGGGACGGGGAGTGGGGACGGGGAGTGGGGACGGGGAGTGGGGACGGGGAGTGGGGACGGGGAGTGGGGACGGGGAGAGGGGACGGGGAGCGAGGACGGTGAGCGGGGACTGTGAGCGGTGACGGGGAGTGGGGACGGGGAGTGGGGACCATGAGAGGGGACGGAGTGTGGCGACGGTGAGTGGCGCCGGTGAGTGGGGACGGTGAGTGGGGACGGTGAGTGGGGACGGACGGTGAGTAGCTACGGGGAGTGGGACGGGGAGTGGGGATGGGGAGTGGGGACGGTAAGAGGGGATCGAGAGTGGGGTCGGAGAGTGGGGACGGTGAGTGGTTCCAGTGGGTGGGGACGGAGAGTGGGGACGGGGAGTGGGGACGGGGAGTGGGGACGGGGAGTGGGGACGGGGAGTGGGGACGGGGAGTGGGGACGGAGAGTGGGGACGGAGAGTGGGGACGGAGAGTGGGGACGGGGAGTGGGACGGGGAGTGGGGACGGGGAGTGGGGACGGGGAGTGGGGACGGGGAGTGGGACGGGGAGTGGGGACGGGGAGTGGGGACGGGGAGTGGGGAGGGGAGTGGGGACGGGGAGTGGGGACGGGGAGAGGGGACGGTGAGAAGGGACGGTGAGAAGGGACGGGGAGAGGGGACGGGGAGTGGGGACGGGGAGTGGGGACGGGTAGAGGGGACGGGGTGTGGGGACGGGGAGTGGGGACGGGGAGTGGGGACGGGGAGTGGGGACTGGGAGTGGGGACGGGGAGTGGGGACGGGGAGAGGGGACGGGGAGTGGGGACGGGGATAGGGGACGGGGAGTGGGGACGGGGAGTGGGGACGGGGAGAGGGGAAGGGGAGAGGGGACGGGGAGTGGGGACGGGGAGTGGGGACGGGGAGTGGGGACGGGGAGTGGGGACGGGGAGAGGGGACGGGGAGAGGGGACGGGGAGCGGGGACGGTGAGCGGGGACGGTGAGCGGGGACGGTGAGCGGGGACGGTGAATGGGGACGGGGAGTGGTGACGGGGAGTGGGGACCATGAGAGGGGACGGAGTGTGGGGACGGTGAGTGGCGACGGTGAGTTGGGACGGTGAGTGGGGACGGTGAGTGGGGACGGACGGTGAGTAGCTACGGGGAGTGGGGACGGGGAGTGGGGACGGGGAGTGGGGATGGGGAGTGGGGACGGTAAGAGAGGATCGAGAGTGGGGTCGGAGAGTGGGGACGGTGAGTGGTTCCAGTGAGTGGGGACGGGGAGTGGGGACGGGGAGTGGGGACGGGGAGTGGGGACGGGGAGTGGGGACGGGGAGAGGGGACGGTGAGAAGGGACGGTGAGAAGGGACGGTGAGAGGGGACGGGGAGTGGGGACGGGGAGAGGGGACGGGGTGTGGGGACGGGGAGTGGGGACGGGAAGTGGGGACGGGGAGTGGGGACGGGGAGTGGGGACGGGGAGTGGGGACGGGGAGAGCGGACGGGGAGTGGGGACGGGGAGAGTGGACGGGGAGTGGGGACGGGGAGAGGGGACGGGGAGTGGGGACGGGGAGTGGGGACGGGGAGAGGGGAAGGGGAGAGGGCAAGGGGAGAGGGGACGGGGAGTGGGGACGGGGAGTGGGGACGGGAGTGGGGACGGGGAGTGGGGACGGGGAGAGGGGACGGGGAGCGGGGACGGTGAGCGGGGACGGTGAACGGGGACGGGGAGTGGTGACGGGGAGTGGGGACCATGAGAGGGGACGGAGTGTGGGGACGGTGAGTGGCGACGGTGAGTTGGGACGGTGAGTGGGGACGGTGAGTGGGGACGGACGGTGAGTAGCTACGGGGAGTGGGGACGGGGAGTGGGGACGGGGAGTGGGGGCGGGGAGTGGGGACGGTAAGAGGGGACCGAGAGTGGGGTCGGAGAGTGGGGTCGGAGAGTGGGGTCGGAGAGTGGGGTCGGGGAGTGGGGTCGGGGAGCGGGGACGGGGAGCGGGGACGGGGAGCGGGGACGGGGAGCGGGGACGGGGAGCGGGGACGGGGAGCGGGGACGGGTAGCGGGGACGGGGAGAGGGTACGGTGAGAGGGGACGGGGAGAGGGGACGGGGAGAGGGGCCGGGGAGAGTGGACGGGGAGAGGGGATGGGGAGAGGGGACGGGGAGTGGGGACGGGGAGTGGGGACGGGGAGTGGGGACGGGGAATGGGGACGGGGAGAGGGGACGGGGAGTGGGGACGGGGAGTGGGGACGGGGAGTGGGGACGGGGAGTGGGGACGGTGAGTGGGGCCCGGGATCGGGGACGGGGAGAGGGGACGGTGAGAGGGGACGGTGAGAGGGGACGGTGAGAGGGGACGGAGAGAGGGGACAGAGAGAGGGGACGGTGAGTGGCTACGGTGAGTGGGGTCGGAGAGTGGGGACGGGGAGCGGGGACCGGGAGCGGGGACCGGGAGCGGGGACGGGGAGAGGGGACGGTGAGAGGGGACGGGGAGAGGGGACGGTGAGTGAGGACGGGGAGCGGGGACGGGGAGCGGGGACGGGGAGCGGGGACGGGGAGAGGGGACGGTGAGCGGGGACGGTGAGCGGGGACGGGGTGTGGTGACGGGGAGTGGGGACGGGGAGTGGGGACCATGAGAGGGGACGGAGTGTGGGGACGGTGAGTGGCGACGGTGAGTGGCGACGTTGAGTGGCGACGGTGAGTGGTGACGGTGAGTGGCGACGGTGAGTGGCGACGGTGAGTGGGGACGGTGAGTGGGGACGGTGAGTGGGGACAGGCAGTGGGGACGAGCAGTGGGGACGGTGAGTGGGGACGAGCAGTGGGGACGAGCAGTGGGGACGAGCAGTGGGGACAAGCAGTGGGGACCGGGAGTGGCTACATTGAGTGGGGACGGGGAGTGGGGACGGGGAGTGGGGACGGGGAGTGGGGACGGGGAGTGGGGACGTTGAGAAGGGACGGGGAGTGGGGACGGGGAGAGGGGACGGGGAGAGGGGAGGGGGAGAGGGGACGGGGTGAGGGGACGGGGTGAGGGGACGGGGTGAGGGGACGGGGTGTGGGGACGGGGAGTGGGGACGGGGAGTGGGGACGGGGAGTGGGGACGGGGAGTGGGTACGGGGAGAGGGGACGGGGAGTGGGGACGGGGAGTGGGGACGGGGAGAGGGGACGGGGAGAGGGGACGGGGAGAGGGGACGGGGAGAGGGGACGGGGAGAGGGGACGGGGAGTGGGGACGGGGAGAGGGGACGGGGAGTGGGGACGGGGAGTGGGGACGGGGAGTGGGGACGGGGAGTGGTTACGGGGAGTGGTTACGGGGAGTGGGGACGGGCAGAGGGGACGGGGAGAGGGGACGGTGAGTGGGGACGGGGAGTGGGGACGGGGAGTGGGGACGGGGAGTGGGGACGGGGAGTGGGGACGGGGAGGGGGACGGGGAGTGGGGACTGGGAGTGGGGACCAGGAGTGGAGACGGGGAGATGGGACGGGGAGAGGGGACGGGGAGTGGGGACGGGGCGTGGGGACGGGGCGTGGGGACGGGGCGTGGGGACGGGGAGTGGGGACGGGGAGTGGGGACGGGAAGTGGGGACGGTGAGTGGGGACGGTGAGTTGGGACCGGGATCGGGGACCGGGAGAGGGGACGGGGAGTGGGGACGGGGAGTGGGGACGGGGAGTGGGGACGGGGAGTGGGGACGGGGAGAGGGGACGGGGAGAGGGGACGGGGAGAGGGGACGGAGAGAGGGGACGGTGAGAGGGGACGGTGAGAGGGGACGGTGAGAGGGGACGGTGAGAGGGGACGGTGAGAGGGGACGGAGAGAGGGGACGGTGAGTGGCTACGGTGAGTGGGGTCGGAGAGTGGGGACGGACGGTGAGTAGCTACGGGGAGTGGGGACGGGGAGTGGGGACGGGGAGTGGGGACGGTGAGAGGGGACCGAGAGTGGGGACCGAGAGTGGGAACGGTGACTGGGAACGGAGAGTGGGGACGGGGAGCGGGGACCGGGAGAGGGGACGGGGAGCGGGGACCGGGAGCGGGGACGGGGAGCGGGGACGGGGAACGGGGACGGAAAACGGGGATGGGGAGCGGGGACGGGGAGCGGGGACGGGGAGCGGGGACGGGGAGTGGGGACGGGGAGTGGGGACCATGAGAGGGGACGGTGTGTGGGGACGGTGATTGGCGACGGTGAGTGGGGACGGTGAGTGGGGACGGTGAGTGGGGACGGTGAGTGGGGACGGTGAGTGGGGACGAGCAGTGGGGACGAGCAGTGGGGACCGGGAGTGGCTACATTGAGTGGGGACGGGGAGTGGGGACGGGGAGTGGGGACGGGGAGTGGGGACGGGGGACGGGGGACGGGGACGCGGGACGGGGACGGGGAACGGGGAGCGGGGACGGGGAGCTGGGACTGGGAGCGGGGACGGGGAGAGGGGACGGGGAGAGGGGACGGGGAGAGGGGACGGGGAGAAGGGACGGTGAGAAGGGACGGGGAGAGGGGACGGGGAGAGGGGACGGGGAGAGGGGACGGGTAGAGGGGACGGGGTGTGGGGACGGGGAGTGGGGACGGGGAGTGGGGACGGGGAGAGGGGACGGGGAGAGGGGACGGTGAGAGGGGACGGTGAGAGGGGACGGTGAGAGGGGACGGGGAGAGGGGACGGGGAGAGGGGACGGGGTGTGGGGACGGGGAGTGGGACGGGGAGTGGGGACGGGGAGAGGGGACGGGGAGAGGGGACGGGGAGAGGGGACGGGGAGTGGGGACGGGGAGTGGGGACGGGGAGTGGGGACGGGGAGTGGGGACGGGGAGAGGGGACGGGGAGTGGGGACGGGGAGTGGGGACGGGGAGTGGGGACGGGGAGAGGGGACGGGGAGAGGGGACGGGGAGAGGGGACGGGGAGAGGGGACGGAGAGAGGGGACGGTGAGAGGGGACGGAGAGTGGGGACGGAGAGAGGGGACGGTGAGTGGGGA